>NC_142947.1:43658186-43669964 GCF_046866305.1 Octopus bimaculoides | reverse complement strand
TATATATATATATATTATGTATATATATATATATATATATTTATGTATATATATATATATATATATATTTATGTATATATATATATATATATATATATTTATGTATATATATATATTTATGTATATATATATATGTATATATATATATATATATATATATTTATGTATATATATATATATATATATATTTATGTATATATATATATATCTATATATGTGAATATGTTTATATATTTATATTTATGTATATATATATATATCTATATATGTGAATATGTTTATATATTTATATTTGTGTATATATATGTATGCATGTATCTCTCTCTCTCTCTCTCTCTATATATATATATATATATATATATATATATATATATATATATATATATACACACCTACATACAAGTGTATATTTGTATTTGTGTGTCATATAAACAGATAGACAAATTCACACACACACATATATATGACTATAGATAGATAGATAGATTTCGAATTTTATTTAGTAAATAAAATACATGTATGTATGTATATTCATATGTGTGTTTGTCCCCCCTTACGCCATCACTTGACAACCGATGCTGGTATCTACAGCGTGTGACTTCGGGTTCGTAAAAGAGAACGATAGAATAAATACTAGGCTTACAAAGAATAAGCCCCGGGGTCGATTTCTTCGACTAAAACCCTTTAAGGTGGTGCTCCATCACAGCCGCGGTCAAATGACTGAAACAAGTAGAAGAATAAATTGTGACACCTTGCCAGCAATTTCGGGTGAGGGGACAAGTCGATTACAAAGACTCCCATGATCAACTGGTGCTTGTTTTGTCGACAATGTAATTGATTTGTCCTCTTCCTCGATATGGCTGGCCTTGTGCCAAAATCTGGGCTCAATATTTATTCAGTAATCTATAGCTGCGTGCTTGTAGAATCGTTACCGCGCCCGGAACTAATGCTTGGCGACATTTTCTCCGACAATGTACAATGTGTTCAAATGCCACAGGGTTCGACTTTGCCTTTTTTATCCGTTCAGGGTCGGTAAAATAAGTACCAGTTGTACACTAGTGTCGATGCTGGCCTCGTGCCAAAATTTGAAATCAATATCTATTCAGAAATGTAGAAAAGATGATAGTATTTTTTTGTTGACGATTATCGACATTGATGGCAAATATCACCTCCCACATTTTTTGTCACCAAAAGAGCCGACTGTGTCACGTGCTACAATGGAAGGAATGCAGTAAAGACGGTAAATCTGACGTGTTCTTGGGAAGCGAACATCGATGGCGATTTCCTCCGGAAAGACAGAAAGTAGGAAGAGCTGGTCCCTGAACACAACGGATGGGAAGTAATATGCCTTTCTGTAGAGATATGTCAGAGGAATTTGCTGGAACAAGGATTCAGTTGATTCTCAGGTATCTTGGACTAGTTGCGTAGAAGAAAGAAGACGGTGTTAGGAAATTGTCGGAAGCTGATGAGAAAGCATGCCGTTCAATCTGGCACGTGGGGAGCTGATGAAAAAGCATGGCATTCAATCTGGCACGTCTGGTACGAGCATTGAGGATGGTAGGGACATTTAGCCCAGAGTTGCAACTTCTAGTTCAACAAAGCTCGAACTGTTGTATAGAAGTTTTTGTCATTTACATCGGTGGGTGACTCTGGTCAGCTGTAGTGTCGTGGTGAAAACGGTCGAAACACCAACAGACCTACATCACTGCCTAGCGTGACTCCGGCTCCTGCCCTACCCTCTGAACAGAAGTGTTTACCCTCAGTGTTTATTCAGTAATCACTAAAAAATATCGATAAATAAAGTATGTATAAAGTTTGTTTAACAAGGAGAAAAGTATTGTTAATGTTAGTTTAACATTTGATAAAAAGAAATGTTTGTTCATATCGTTTTTTAATAATGAAGAACATGTGTGCATTATGTTCGATCAGAGTTGATCAGTATTTCTCGATATCGATATTTCAGCAATGGATAAAAAATATATATATGCCCGCGAGTGTGTGTGTATGTGTGTGTGTACGTGCGTGTTTGTGCCTGTGTTTGTCCACCACCAACACTTGACAACTGGTGTAGGTTTGTTTACGTCCCTGCGACCTTGCTGTTTGGAAAAAATGCCGGATAGAATTGCTTACTGCTTAAAGCTGTTCGTCAATGATGACGACGACATTGTCCCCTAGGAGTCCGATCCTAGAGTTTGTGGGTTGATAGATGTGAAAACACTCCTATCCTGGAATGGCATGTTCTTGCACAAAGATGCCGTCTTCTATGATGGGTCGGGCACGTTATCAGGACGTCTGATAATCGTCTCCCGAAAATAGTCTTCTATTCATGATAAATGGTTCAATAGCAACCACACGGTGTCCACCGATCCGAAGTATACTTTTAAGTCAACAACAATAATAATTTTGTTTTCATCTCTTTATTTTTCGCCTTTTTATTTTTTTCATTACATTTTTACTCCTCGGTTGACATCAAACATTCGACGCCGCCTATTTTTCACACACTCTCGGTTTGTTTATAGTCAACGAACACTCGAATGCCAACGAGAAATTACGAAATGGAAACACAGACAACACACAATCACACGCATACATATCTATCTAATTTAATAAAACAATGTTTTATAAAATGTTATTCCAAAGTAAAATATATTTTTCTTTCGAAAATCACTTTTCTATTCATTATCTTTGTCTAAGCACCAACAAATTTCACAAAAGTTATATCATAATTATCGTATGTACACCATATTTCTAGATATTATTCATCAGATGATGGGTGGAACTGAAGTTCAATAATGTACAAATTGTGATAATGTTTTCCTTTCTTTTTTTTCATGATAATGTCTATAATATACTTAATATTTATTTAATAATGAGAGAATTCTCTGTAACATTTATAAATTTAATAACGTACAAAATATCGATAATATTTGTTCAGTAATGATTAAATTATTTCATATTTTTATGTCGTGAGTAAAAAAAGCAACCGAACAAGTTTTGATAGTTTTACAGATTTCTTTTTTCAATAACGAGACACTTTTAGTGTTTGTGTGTGCGTGTGAGCATGTATATATGTATAAGTGTCTACATGTTGCTATGTGTGAAATCTGAATGTCTATATACGTATGTTTTCATTATATATAAGACTATCGTTCAAGTGCGCGCGCATATGTATATAGCATCTTCTTAACCCTTCCACTTCCTGTAGAATCAGATCTCTCCTCATCATTGCCCTGGCCTCTGACCACCATTCCATTTGTGCTACACCCAGTCCCTGCCTATGGGCCTTACTGTGTCCCATTATTTCTCCGAAGGCAAGGTTTTTCTTTACTGCATCCACCGCCTCCTGGATTTTCCATTTCCTGCCAATCTTCAGTTTCAGCCAGATCGACCTCACAGAGATGTCGATCTTGTTAGGCTGGTATCCGTCTGACGCCGATTCGTATATGCTACTGTTTCTACAGAAGTGTGTGTGTGTGTGTGTCTGTGCGTGTATGTGTGTGTACATCGCCACGCACATTATTCAGACACTCATAACACCAGACATATATACACCTTGAGCCACTCAAATCCATAGACGTCCACTAATAGCTAAGTAGGTGCTTCCTCATTAAACGAGAGGAAATTCCAGTAAGGGGCCATATTTTACACACAAAGTTTACTGAACAGGACGACACACGACTCGCCGATTTCAATGGAAATGCGTTTGAGGAGAGAAAACCTAATTTTGTCTTTCTTTATTCTTTTTACTTTCTTTAATCATTGGATTCCAGCTACGCTGGATCACTACTTTGAAGGGTTTCAGTTGAACAACTTGACCCCAATATTTAATATTTCAAAGTGTGTTACTTGTTCTATCGGAATCTTTGGCGGAAATCTAAGCTATGGTGACGTAAGCAATCCATTAGTGGTTGACATGCGGTGCTGGACAAATACAATGACACAAAAACACACACACACAGAACATGTGTGTATGTATGTATATATGTATATATGCTTGTGAGTGTATATGAGTATAGATAATATGTATATGAATATATATGTATACGTATATATATATTAATGCATCCATATACCGTACTTACAATATATATATATATATATATATACATACACATACATAAAGAGAGAGTGATAGATAGGTAGATAGATAGATAGATAGATAGAAAAAGAGGCAGGCAGGCAGGCAGGCTGACAGGCAGACAGATAGATAGATTGACTGATCCACTGCTCGAGAGAGAAAGAGAGAGAGAGAGAGAGATAGTGAGCAAAGCAGAGACTAACATGTGTAATAACAACATCATGGAATGTCCAGGTTGTAATATTGAAAGAAATAACAAAAACACCTTTCTCCTCATCACAAGTTGCTGTTGTTCATGTTGCTGCTGATCTCAGTTGCAACGAAGGTCGAAAGTGTAAATATACTCCGGATAGTAATTAGCAGAGCTTAATTAACTAGAGGACAGTCTTGTAATAAAAACTGACACAGGTTATTAGAAAATTGTTGAATCGAACGCAAGAACAAGAAAGAAAATTCGTAAGAGCGAACGAGTCGGGGACCAAGAAGCGGATATTTTATGTGGTCAGCGGACATTTTATGTGGTCAGCGGATATTTTATGTGGTCAGCGGACAATCTGGATGCAGTAACGAAAGGTGTGGCTGTATCGTATGAAGTTTGCTTCCCGACCACATGGTTCTGGGTTCAGTCTCACCGTGTGACACCTTTAGCAAGTGTCTTCTGCTATAGCAGTGGTTTCTAAACTTTATTGGGCTAAACTTTATTTCGCTTTCTATAAATTTCTTGGTAACATTCTGAAGCATTTGTTACGATAATAGGAATTTCTGCAGTCCGTTCAAAATTTAGATCTTGTGTTTGAAAGACAAAACTCGTAAACCCGGGATCTCGTAAAGCAAGTCACGGGAAAGTAGGGTATTACTGTTTATGTGCGTGTGTATATATATATATGTATATATATATATATATATATATACCGAGAGAGAGAGAGAGAGAGATTATACAGATAGATAGATAGATAGATAGATAGATAGATAGATAGAAAGGAGTAGGTGGATGGACAGACAGAGAGGCAGTGAGATATTAACAGGAATTGAGGTAAAGGTTTTCGTTATGAGTCTGCTTATTCCGAGCTAAACTGAATCTACACTAACAACCAGAAAATCTAAAAAATCTTGAATCAGTTTGGAATTTCAATCTAAAAACGAACCTTTATCATGAATTCTAGAACATCAACGATGTTAGCCGGGGCAGGAAAATAAACAAACAACAAGGAAATAAATAAAGGTATACTAAAATTCTTGAAAAAATTTTAGAATGTGACCTTACACTGTTGGTCTTGTCTAAAACTAAAGAACGTTGCTTTTGTTTATTATTTCAAAGATCAGCTTCGTCTTCTCTATAAAAGGAATGTAGAGTAGTACATGTATATATATGTATATATATATATATATATACATACATACACACACACACACACACACACACACACACACACATATATATATATATATATATATATATATATATATATACACATATACATAGATATACACATGTACATAGATATACACATGTACATATGCGAAAATATATATACATACATACATATATATATATATATATATATATATATATATATATATATATATACACATACATATATATTCATATATATATATATACATGTATATAGATATATATATATATATATATACACACACACAGACACACATACATATATATATGTGTACACACACACACATATGTATATATATGTGTGTGTGTATGTTTGTATGCAAACAGAAAACGTGTGTTTTGTAATATCAAACTCTAAAACGAGGCCGTGTAGTGTAAGGAGGGAACTCTTTTCGGCAGCGACAACACACTAACCGTTATCCAAATTTCAAAGACTGGCCCTTGTTCTTTACTAAAAGAACGCTTCCTTATATTTGTGAAGAAATACCAAGATTACACACACATACATGCATGCACAAACACATACACTGAGACACATTCACACACAACAGAGACACACACACACACACACGCATACACACACACATAAGCGTGTGAAGTTAAAAAGGAACAAAAAGACCTTGTTATCGATGGAATTTGGTCTGGATTTACCAAATATGTGCTAAAATGAAATCCTGCGAAACATTTCGGATGTTGTTATTATTTTTCAGGCCCGGATTCTTAGATGAGGCGGCGAGGTGGTAGAAACGTTCTGAGTTCAAATTCTGCCGTGGTCGACTTTGCTTTTTATCCTTTCGGAGTCGATAAATTAAGTACCAGTTGCGTACTGGGGTCGATCTAATTGACTGTCCCCCTTACCAAAAATTCTGGGCCTTGTGCCTAGAGTAGAAAAGTATATTATATACACATAAAAGCACTTGAAAAACTGCTAGAAATATATGGTACAATCATCGAGTCGAAAGAGTATTATTGTCGGAGAAAAGTAAGATTTTGTGTGACTTTCCAATTCGAACGGACAAGAAGTTAGAAAACAATGGATCAGATATTACAATCATAGATGAGGAAAAGCTAAGTTGCTTACTTATCGACCCATCATACCTGTTTCATTCCAGGATCGTAAAGACAGTGGAAGGAAAACAAAGAAAATACAATCCCCCAAAATTTGAAATAGGAAGAATTTGGAGTGTGCGAACAGTAATGGTGATGCCTATAATAATTGGTGCGTTGGAAACAGTAAGCAGAGATATAGACAAATGGCTGAAAGAGATTGGAATAGAATGCCTGGTAAGGCTCCTACAGAACGTTTGTCTCTGAGGTACAGCAAGGATTATCAGGAGGGTTCTAAGAACTTGAAAGACTGCTGAAAACTTCTAGATACCTAAGGTTACAGGTAGTAATTCGCCATCCAAATAATCCCTTCTGGGGATAGACCGAACCTGAGGCAAACCAAAATAAAAATAATAGTAATTGGTGCACTTGGAAGTATAAGCACTCAGCTACCAACATGGCCCGAAAAAGACTGGTGCAAGGGTGAAGGTAGAACACCTACAAAAATTATCATTGCTTGGAACTGCAAGAATTCTTCGCAGGGTCCCTGAAGCATGACCAGTAAATAAATGTCACCTTAGTCTGCTCGCTGTGGACAGCTGACACTTCTCCTTATACCCAGCAAAATAAGCTTAGAGTTTTCATATAATAAAAAATAACAACAATAATAAATGCCTTGATGAAGTACCAAGCAGTGGCTCTCATGGCTTCTGATCTTAATTGATTGGAAGTGTTATCATGTACATGGTTTTGTCTTGGTATAAAAGATGGGCTACAGCAAATATTCTGCTCAATACCACAGACTTGCTTGTCAGTTGTTTGACCTTAACCAGTTGAGCATGTCCCTTGGTGGCTGACGATATGTGAATCTCTGATCACAAGCAGAAGTAGTGGGGGAGCATCATAGCCATGTGTTGAGAGGAATTCTTTGGGGTTTAAATAATTCACCTTTGGAAACATGTGTGTTTTGCTCAACATCCTTAAACAAACCTTATTCAGGGACCTTTTGAGCGGAATGGGCTACTCGACCTGAAGAAAATTCTAACTGGGCCCCACCTGCGAGGTCATGCGCTGTTCATCTTGATATGAGATTACCATGTCACGCACACATGGTTGTGATGCATGTGCCTGGTGTACCCTTATCAGACGGGTAGTCATGATGGGTATACTGAGCTTCTTATATTTTACCCCAGTGTCACTTTGATGGCATGCACTGCTCTCTCACTCAATAATAATAATAATAATAATAATAATAATAATAAGCGTATGATTTGAAGACTCTTCGAAACTAATATTTCCTGGTCTAGTCTCCACGTACAGAGAAACCTCGTAGTATCTACGGCGTTAATTAGACGTCAGGGGCAGAAACATTTTCTTATATTTGACGAAAACCGGTCTTTCTAAACTGTTATATTTCTAGGATATTTAGGTGCTTCATTGAATCTCTTCCCATTCTACATCCTTCGCAGGGTTTTCCTGCATATATTGACTTATATATGCTCAAATATAAATATCATCTGTTTTTAGTCTTTCTTAGCAAAACGCTTGGGACTTGGCCCGGTTTATTTGAATAAATTACTAAAGACATGTGGGAATATTGTTGTGGGTGTATGCGTTTCGATAATAGACAGACAGACTGAGAGTCAGGTAAATAGAGAAATAAATGGATAGATTGATATATATATATATATATATATATATATATATATATACCTACATAGAAACATGAATACATACATACATGCACGCATACATACGTACATAGATATTTACATACGTGTACATATTATTATTATTATTATTATTATTATTATTATTATTATTATCAATAATAATATTATTATCATTATTAATATATGTTTGGCTTTTGCTTTGTATTTGTACAAGTTGGCCTCAAGTCTCACCCAGAGACCTCAAGAGACAAGCTAGAAGTTTATGTTGGTGTTATGCCTTGGCTGTCATAAATTTAGTTTTGCACATAGCATTATTCTAGAAAATGTTTAAGAAAACAAGAAAATTATGAGTTTGTTTTACAATTTGAGATTATATAGACAGTATTTTACGTAAGATATGGGCAGTTCCCATGACGAATATCTTTTGAATTTCTGCCATTTTGGGGTTTCCTGTTATCTGAGCTAGGTAGAAATCAGCCCCTTTTGCAATAATTCCTAGGGCACCTATGACAACAGGTATTGTTTTAGTCTTCAGGTTCCGCATTTTACTAATTTCTATTTCAAGATCTTTATACTTGCTCAGTTTTTATTAAGTCTTGACAGATACGTTTACATCGATTGGGACAGTCATATCAATGAGGAGGCATGATTTTTGTCTGAAGTCCTTCAATATAATGTCTGGCCAATTCGCATCCCTCTTTCTCTCAGTTCGAACGGTGAAGTTCCAGAGTGAGATGTGATTACTTTGAAGCACTGGAGGTGGTTTGTGATCCCACCAGTTTTTATCATGAGGTAGGTCCAGGTTTTTGCAAATTACCCAGTGAATATACTGTGCAGCTCTGTCATGCCTGTTGAGATACTCTGGAGGTGCAAGAAGACTGCACACAGAGACAATTTGATCAATGATCTCATTTTGTTGTTGGCATACACGGCATATTGGATAGCTGCTGTTCTTTAAGGTAGGCATTGATCTTGGGTTGCTATGATAAACCTTTCTATTTCTGATTTTAAGCTAGAAGCCACTAACCATTGATGAGTAAGGGTTTTGTCAACGTCGGCACTATTAGCTCTTTTTGGAGTATTTGCAATTGAGAGGTATTTCTTGCCATTTATCAGTAAGAATATCTAAGGCAGCAGTTTTAGCTGGTACATCAGTTGTTTGAACATTGTGGAGCATACATCGTCGGCATCTACCGAGATCCACTTAAGTGACGCCATTATATCTACATGTATGCGTGTAATAGTGCTTCAGTGTGCGTGTATGTAAGTTAATAGCTTGAAGAACAGGTAAGAATAAATACATCAGTTTAGGAAAGTGAAAAATCGATTGTCACAAAGCAAGGAGGCTCGTTGTGAATTTATGTTTTTCTGAGAGATGTCTGTGCTCAGATTACACGGGAGACGCATTCAGAACATATTGTTTATAGACATTATCACAGCTATCTGGATAAAGAGTGGAATAGTGTGGGGAGGGGGTAATAGACGAAGGGTGAAAGGACACAGAGTGAGAGAAATAGATAGATAGATAGAGGGGGAGAGAGAGTGTGATAGCTAGACAGATAGACAGACAGACAGATAGTTAGATAGGTAAATAGAGAGATAGACAGTGGGAGATAGAGATAGCAAGAGATTGATAGATAGATGTACAGATAGATTGATAGAGTGATAGAAACATAGAAAAATAGACAGACAGACAGAGAGACAGATAGATAGATACATACTTGCATACATACATACATACATACATACATACATACATACGTACATAGAAAAACATACAAATAAATTGATAGATAATCAGTTGGTTTGACAGATGAATGGAGATATAAACATATTCGCAAGTTGATAGAATTCGCGACCTGTACACGCATGTGCAAGCGCAACAGTCAGAAAAAAACTGATTATTTTTCTCTCTTCACATTCACATACACACACACACACACACACACACACACACACACACACACACACACACACACACACATCTACATATATATGTATATGCGTATATGTGTGTGTGCGTGTGTGTGTGTGTGTGTCCACGTATATCTAAATGCATTAATGTAAATCGTTTAACTGGTTTTAATATTAAGTCGCTCTTACATTCTTTCGACAGATTAAAGGTTGGAGAAAAGAGTGAAACTATTATTAATTAATCTTGCTCACGCGACGCTAAATGCTTCAGAAAGAACACGAAGTGCAGCCTCCATTAAGGGAGTAAGATGTTGCGGTAGTTGGTCATGTTGCTCTATACTCGTCTCTGTTAATCTATCTATCTATCTATCTATCTATCTATCTATCTATCTATCTATCTATCTATCTATCTATCTATCTATCTATCTATCTATCTATCTATCTATCTATCTATATATATATATATATATATACTTTATTTAAAAGCAGCAGAAAACTGTTATTCGGAGTTTCACGTTCCCGTTCATCGGACAGTTTTGTTAACTCTATCTCTGGTATTTGAGTACTCTTTTCTCCGCCTCGTTGCACATTTATGTGCTTACTCCGGTATATATATATATATATCAGACGATAGCTTACCTGGTCGAAACTTCGAAGTCATTTTCAAAAACCATTATTGTTTAAGAATAATAATAATGCATATAAATATACAGATAGATAGATAGACAAATAGATAGATAGATAGATAGATAGATAGATAGAGACACTCACACAAACACATACACACACATATATACATACACACACACACACACACATATATATATAGGTATGTATGTATATAATTAAGTATGAAATGAAGGAAATTAATTATTTGGTCGGGTCTGAGCACTAATAGTTTGTGGCTATTAATCGCTTTATTTTATGCATCCTTACTATACGCACACACACATACACACACACGCATACACACACACACATACACACGCGCGCGCGCATTCGCACTACTGTGTGGAGTCATTACTGATTAACACCGTAACTTATTACTGCCTTTAATCGTGGGCAGCACGTTTCCTAGAACTGGTGTTTATCCAGCTCAGTATCAGGTATAAAATTTCGTCCTAATTACTATTTACGTTCATTTCGTTAATATATATATATATTTAATCTATTACTAGACTCTGTTATTCATTTTATTAATTTTGGGATTTGTATTTTGCAATTAATATAGCTTCCATCAGGAATCTAATATGTTTGTAGAAATCCACCAAAAATATTCCGTATACAATCCACGTGCGTAATAATTTAATTATGGGAAGAATCATCTTCCATCCATCTTTTCCTCCTACATTGCGTAGGAGGGCCGTGGGAAGAAGAATCCTCAGGCACTTCCTCCATAGGATCTTATCAGAAATAACCAGCATTACGTTTTCCGGTTGATTTCTCAAGCCTGACCAAATAAAACTACAGATATTATCCAACCATTGATCTATCCCTATATGTTACAGCGTTAATCAATAATGACTTCAGATTGTAGTATGGATATGTGTGTGTGTGTATGTTTATGCGTGTTTGTATGCGTATGTGTGCACGCTCGCATGTGTGTGTATGTTTGTGCTAGTTTTGACATATTTGTAAGTGGTAAGAAGACG
>NC_142947.1:43648186-43653186 GCF_046866305.1 Octopus bimaculoides | reverse complement strand
TTGAATAACATATTTATATTTTACATAAAAATATCTATTATCATTTTGGTGGTAAATAATACAATTCGGATGACACAAGCTTTTTTTTTCCATAAAATTATTTTACAGTAGTTGCATTCAAAACATAAGACATTGTAATATTTTTCTTTCCTATTAAGTTAAATAATAAAACATCAAACCTGTCAAATTTATGTACCTAAAACCCATCAAATTCCTCATAATCATCAGTATCTGTTTCTAAAAGTTCCCTCATACATATCACAAGATTCATCACATATGGCATCATGGTAAGGATTCCAGTCTGGTTCTGGTGAATCGACTTCGACGTCGCTATTGTTCAGAATATCATCTTCGGTACCATCCATGGCATTAGAGATACCGCATTTAAAAAATGATTCTTATCACATTTTCTACTTTAACTTTGTCCCATACCTTTATAACAAAGAACACAGAGAACTTCAAGTGAGGCAGCACGATTAGCTCCACCTTTTGTAAAAGATCTTTCTCCATTCAACACCCAGTCATTCCATTGCTCTCTCACATTATCTTTAAATGGTTCCTCTTGTGCTTCCTTGGGCATTGTCTCAATTTTTCCTCATCCTTTCTCCACTCTCGTACCATCTTCTCAGCAGCATCGAAAGTTTTAGCAGCAGCTGCTTCTATAACTTTCAATCTGAAACTAGCCTCATGTTTTCTCCTTTTTCCTGGTGGTTGCATATTTGTATGGGTATAAAACAATTATCAAATTCAATTAACTAGACAATTTGTGATTTTATATGAAATATAGGTAAATGGTTATTAATACTCCTGGTTGTTTGTAACTGTTTAGAACATTTCAATCATATGAACCACCGTTATCGTATTGTTGTTAGCGGTTGTTATGATAGCGATAAAGTTTTGATAAAGAAGAAGAATCAGGTTCCCTTTTAGGCGACGAGTATACGAAAAAACATGATATAGAAACGGATCTGTTATTTCACTTATTTTAAGTTCTACGGATATAGTAAGCAAAAGAAACATTTGATATAACATCATCTTTACATGACCAATATTTCGTAAGATATCCGTTGTTGCAAAAGCTAGACTTGTACACAGATGGTCTTGTAATTTAGCAGTCGTCTTATACTACAGATATGAGATAAATTCATGAAATCGTTGACAAATTTTGACCCCGTCTTATCTAAAGATCACCTTATACACGGAAATAAACGGCATATATATATATATATATATATATATATATATATATATATATATATATATAGGGAAAATTCAGAAGAAAACAACAGACGAAGAAGGTGGTGTATATATATATGTATATATATATATATATGTATATATATATATATATATATATGTATATATATATATATATATATGTATATATATATATATATGTATATATATATATATATGTATATATATATATATATATATGTATATATATATATATATATATATATATATATATATATATATGTATATATATATATATAATATACACTTCATTTGTGGATTAACAAGGCAACCAATGGTTTCATGTGGTGCGATTTTCACAGTTATTCAAGTGAGGCACACGAAAGTGTTAGTGCTCGTCTCCATCTGGAGACGACTACCAACATTTCCATGTTTACTTGTTAACCCGCAAATAAAGAACATTCGTTTAAAATTTCAGTGTCGAGCACTCCATCTCACTGTTCGGTATGGGTGTACATATATATATATATATGTGTGTGTGTGTGTGTGTGTGTGTTTGCTTGCGTGTGTGTGTGTGTGTGTTTGCTTGCGTGTGTGTGTGTGTGTGTTTGCTTGCGTGTGTGTGTGTGTGTGTTTGCTTGCGTGTGTGTGTGTGTGTGTATGTGTGTGTGCATATGTATGTATGTATGTATGTATGTATATATCTTTAAAAATTCATCATTACTTCAATAATATAGTAGCGTAAAACCGATTATTGATGTGGTGGCTTTCATTAATGATGAAGCTTGATTTGTTGATATTTATGCCATGAGCATTGGTAACAAATCCTGTCTTCTCTCTCCCTCTTTCTCTCTCTCGCTGGTACTCTCTGAGAATTATGGATTCTTTCGTTAGGAACACTGATACTACAGCGTTTCAGGATAACATTCATAAGTTCATAAAGTGTACATATATATTAGTTTTGTTTAAATACTTAGATAGTTATAAATAATCATTTCATAACACGATATCGCAGGGAAAATTATTTTTTAATCTCTTCAGAGCCCACCGAAAATCAGTTACAAATTTCACGATCTGTCACACATCCGCCATTAGAACTTTCCTATAAAGCAGACGACCAACCGATCATGTCTCTGTTGGCTATCCGAACTTGATGTGTGGCTATTTGATGTGTGGCTATTTGAAGAGGAGAAAAGTAGGAGAATGTGGGAGAGGTGGAGGAAGAGAAAGGCTCTTTCGGAATCGGTTCAGATTTCTTGTAACAGTTTATCATTCCGACATATTGCAGTAAACATAGCAGAAATGATGCGAAAAGATGCCAGCCGACCGTGAAAAAGTTATTGGCATGGAGGGGTGTCCGGTTTCATCAATGCCACTCACACATACATACAAAATTACACACGCATGCGCATCTATGAGTATGTGTGTACGTCGACGTATGGATATATATATGTATACACACATACGCACACAAACACACACATATACATATATATATATATATATATATACTGTGCTTTTATATATCCGTGTGTTTGAGTGTGTACACGTCACACTACGTTGTATATGTATATATATATATATATATATATATATATATATATATGCATACATGCATATATACATATATCCATATATTTGTATACATATACAGACACACACACATATATGTACAGGCATAAACTTTAATACGTGTATTGAGTGCGTTGTCAGATTGTTTCTCAGAGAGAGAGAGAGATGTAGATAAACAGAAACGTACATGCATTTCTACTTACACACACATGTACAGATACAGTCACAGTTACATATCAAATATACACCTACACACACACACACACAGAGTATATTAATACATGTGTATTAATATATGTATATATATATAAAACAAATACACACGTGTCCGTGTGAGAATTCTGTAAGTGGAGAAGCTGTTTTTCTCCTCCACTGTCTGCTCGCCTGTCAGACTGGCAGACTACATAGTTTAATCTACGTGGATTACTTAAATATGAAGTTTATAAATATTTAAATAAACACACACCGCTTCTCTCGCAAAGAGGAAAGAAATAAATATGATGCCGAACGATATGTTATGTTTATTTTTACGATCAATGAAAGGCGAAGAGTTTAGAAGGCAAGATGGTAATAAATAATAATAATAATAATAATAATTATTATTATTATTATTATTATTTGGGCATAAGGCCAGGAATTTGGTGGAGGGGTATAGTCGATTACAACGACCGCAGTATCCAACTGGTACTTATTGCATCGACCCCGAAAGGATGAAAGGTAAAGTCGACCTCGGATATTTGCATTTATCGACCCCGGTAGGATAAAAAAACGAAGTCGACCTCAACGACATTTAAACTCAGAACGTAAAGACGGACGAAATATTGCAAAGCATTTTGTCCGGCATGCTAAACATTCTGCCGATTTTAAATCTTGGCATAAGGCCAACAATTTCGGAGCAGGGAGTGAGTCGACTACATGGAGCCCAATATTCAACTGGTATTTGTCTTATCGACCCTGAAAAGTATTTAAGGCGAAGTCGACCCCAGCAATATTTCAACTCGGAGCGAAAAGCAAAAAGAAATGACGTTAAGCTTTTGTCCCGTATCCTGACGACTCTGCCAGCTTTCCTTCTTGGAATAATAATAATAATTCCTTCCAGTATAAGCACAAGAAATGAAAGTTTTTTTTTTAAAGGGGGGGGGGGTATTTATTTTGTATCGGTTACGAAAATAGGAAACACAAACTGACCTAGGCGGAATTTGAACACAGAAATGATGCGATGCCGCTAAGCATTTTGCCGAACACGATAACTATCTTACCAGCTCGCCTCCATAAAAGGTCAATAATAACAACATAAACAAATAGAAAGATAAGTAAACAGGTAAAGCAAAAGCTGGCTTAAGACATATCGATCAGTCACGCAGGGAATATGAGATACACAGGCAAACAGATGACAGGCAGACGGGCAGACAGGCTAACACTGAAATAAATAACTGATGTATTTGCATAGAGACAGACCGAGCAGATGGAAGCATTGAAAGCTTAGCCTGGTATAAGCGATCTGTCTGTAAAATACAAGTGATTTAAATCAGTTTATTATATACACTTAATAATAAAGTAGGTTTGTATCGACTATTTCCTTACATGTATATGTATACATATAATATATATATATATATATATATATAAAATTTCTTTATCTGTGGATTAAGGCTACCATTGGTTTCATGAAATCAGCGGTAGCCTTAATTTACAAACACAGAAATTATATATCCACCTTAAGCGGTGTTGCGCATTCATTTGATCGTTCCACACGCGCACGCACACACTCACACACACACCCATATATATATATATATATATATATATATATATAAATGCAGTGGGGCGATTCATTGAACTAAAAACACATCGAAGCTGTGCTCCAGCATGGCCGTTGTCTAAAGACTGAAACAAGTAAAAGATAAAAGTCTATATATATATATATATATATTAGGCGTATGTGTATGCATGCGCACGCGCGCACACATTCCACATGTTCGCATAATCAATATATAGCCGACAGGCAGACAAGATGGCCGATAACAAAACAATTATGAACCAAACACTACCCAATTATTCAGCAAAGCCAATCCACCGGCGAAATAAGAACACATACACATGAAAACACGTACACATCCACCAAACCACCCGTATGTAGATACGTACGTACCTACCTACCTACGTACATACATACATACATACAAATATACATAATACATATATGCATACATACAGACAAACGTACTTAC
>NC_142947.1:43640315-43647686 GCF_046866305.1 Octopus bimaculoides | reverse complement strand
TATATATATATATTTACCCTTTCGTATTGACTCTCAGTGAAATGCCAAGTAGCAGAAGATAAATCTCACTGAACTTTTGACCAGAAACAATATCTCACAGAACTAAACAACTACTAACAATATGTAGCAATACGTCAAAAGCGTAAAACGATAAGTCTTCGTGTGTTTATATTTTGGCTTACATATAGGTGTGCATTCGTGCCTGTGTGTCCTCCCTTGTACTTGTCTATGAGAGTGTGTTTGTGATATAGTTGTGTAAGTAGTTTTAATCAGTATGGACAATATGTACTCTTATGCTTATAGTGTACGGACGTATGTGTTTATGTACTGTTTAATGTGTGTATGTGCGTTGGGATGTGTGGTTTTTTTGTGTGTAAGCGATTTTGACGAGTACCAACAATATGTATTATGTTTGTATGGACGGCGAGTTGGCAGAAACGTTAGCACGGCCAGCGAAATGCTTAGTGGTATTTCGTCTGTCTTTACGTTCTGAGTTCAAATTCCGTCGAGGTCGACATTGCTTTAAATCCTTTCGGGGTCGATAAATTAAGTATCAGTAGCGTACTGGATCGATCTAATCGACTTGTCCCGTCGTCTGAAATGCATGACGATGGAATACCAACTAGCCAAAATAGATAAATATTTCTTTCTTTATTGCCCACAAGGAACAGACAAGGACAGACAAACGGATTAAGTCGATTGCATTGACCCCAGTGCGTAACTGGTACTTATTTAATCGATTCCGAAAGGATGAAAGGCAAAGTCGACCTCGGCGGAATTTGAACTCATAACGTAACGGCAGACGAAATAGCGCTGAGCATTTCGCCCGGCGTGCTAACATTTCTTCCAAGCTCGCCGCCTTAGAAGAGATAAATATCATTATACTCGTATTCAGAGATGGTCATCTTTCGCCACTTATTGCTTTTGTTATTCGTGTTTTTGCAGTCGTTTGTGCTCATTTTATGTTTGTTCAGATTCCATCGAATATTCGTAAATAATTTTTCTATTTCAGACAGGGAACCTATTATATTTATCTCTTTCTATACAACGAACTTTGGTGACAGTTGGAGTATCGATCGCTCTCCTGGGTCGATTGTTGTTTCTACGTAAAAACAAACGAATTCATCTGATAATCCAGTAATTTGTTTATTGGTAATATTATTAAAGTTAGCCACATGAAGAAATCAATTTTAAAGTCTCCAACGGCTATAAATTTTAGCAACATGCAGAAAACTTGAGAAAAAATGGCATATTTATTGATGCAAGACTTTGAACTCAACTTTGGGGGCTTTGTGTTAATGGTCGAAATTTAAATTTTTTCGTTGACTGTCTTTTGGTCTTTTTATTTTTTCCTTTCTACTTGAATTTTGTTGTTAGAGCTTGTGGCGGTCAAATCCACCGCTAATCTGATTAACACGGCTTATCATTTGTTTTTCGCGCTTTAATCACGCATTTCTCTTTTACTGACAGTGTATCTAAAACTACATTCCCCAATCTATCCTTTCCCTCTTTCTAGTTAGCTGGTTATGTTTTAGGTATGAGATTCATGTGTTATTCCTCGAATATCGTCTGACCTTGTAAGATGCCTTTAATTTTCCAGAATATCTCAAAAATTACCTTGAATTATATATGTGAAGCCGGACCTATAGTACATTCTTTAATGCGTGGATAGTGAAAAGTATATATTTTTTTTAATTGAACTAAGTTTTTTTTTATATCACCTGTCGCTTAATACGTGCGAATGAGAGCAATTCCGTGAAATATTCACGCTTATTTATGTGGCAGATAAATGCAATTTAACTAAAGGCTGTATCATGTGTAAGGGATACAGATTTTGTTTTGTTTATTACCAACGTCCTTCACTTTTCAAGGATTAGCAGATGAGCAACTATCTTTCAATACAGACACAACACAGGCAACACTTTTAAGGTTTTGGGATAAAGTTTTCAGAAATAACCCAATAAGTTTACCTATAATTCCGTGAAATATTCATGGGTCCCACTCGTAATAATTATTGGACAAGAAAGAAATATTGCTAGTTATTGGGAAAACAATGTACGATAAATGAAAAACCAAAAAATTAAAGGGGTTAGGCGAGAAGGTATACAGTAAATTTATAATAGTTCATGACTGCCTGTTTAGTCTGAGATCTACATTTCTAAAATCTTAGCCGACACTAATCTGTGTGGCTGCATTTATTAAAGGCCCTTATTATTAGATAATTCACGATTTTATCGTTATTCAAAGTGACTTTCGTTATGTCTTATTGATATCCGGCCTACATTAGGATAGTGTTATTCCATATGATGTCAACATTACTATCATGTTCCTTTAAATGCGTGATGTATTTTGAGAAAGCTGTTGTCCTTTATCTATGAAACTGAATCTTGATGTATGATTGAAACTATACCGTTTAAATTTACCCTCCACCATACTTCTGTAGTGTTTATGCTCTACCGTCAGTGTTCGTCATGGTATGATTCATAGATGGCGCGTATTTTTAATTCTACATGTGCAGTTTCCCTCAGTTAATATAGTTAACGCGTGTTACAATATCTTACCCGTTGGGACTACACCTGTAACTCACTTTGAAGCAGTTCCTGTTGAATAATTTTCCGTAGCTGAGAGAAATAAAGAACTGCTTTTCTTTTAGCTTCAAGAAATTCTCGGGAACGTTTGATATTACATTAAGAAATAAGGAGATAAAGACCAGATAAGGTCATTATATTATTACAAGCAAAGAGACTGTAACAATAAGTAGGTTTCTCATTTAATCCACTAATTTCTAAAGCATTATTTTAATAAGATGTTGCATTAAGAAATCTTACTTTGTTTGAAAGTTCCCTCCTAATGTAACAGATTAAATTTCTTTAAAACAAGAATGGGTGAGATGCAAAACAAGTGTCAATAGGAATATAAATTAGTTTTTATATTTTCTAGAATTTGACTTAAAACTAACCATAATTATTAATTTATAATACTTAGTTATTTTGTTATATATTTAATTATTTAGTTAGTTTGTTAACTAGTAAGATAAAATACTATGAGTAATTAGCGTGGTAATTTTCAAACCGAAAAATTGTGGCAAAATAGGTCATTGGTAAATATATCCGTACTAAGTCCGTTGGCATACTGAGAAACGCACAACCTCACCTTTATATAACAAGCCTGTATTTGATGTAGCATATGATAAAACATACATACAAACATAGTTACATCAGACGCGCATGCACAGACACTCACACACACACACATACACACATGCAATTATATATATATGGCTGATATTTAGCAAGGTGAGACACACATAAGAAGGAAGGAAACAAAGGACCACTGATGAGGTCACAGAAGTGTGACGAAAGAACTCTGGCCGAAATAAGATTAAGATTAATGTAATATAAAGCTGAAGCAAATTAACACCAAATATACAGTGCGTGTGTTTTTATTGGCTAAACTGGCAATATGACCATCCCCAAGTACAACAACATCTGTTTCAACACACGATTTCACATCAAAAATCTTGTAAAACAAATATGTATATATATATATATATATATATATATATATATATACATATATATATATATATACATATACATATATATATATATATATATATATATATATATATATATATATATACATATACATATATATATACATATACATATATATATACATATACATATATATATACATATATATATATATATACATATATATATACATATATATATATATATACATATATATATATATATACATATATATATACATATATATATATATACATATACATATATATATATATATACATATATATATATATTATACATATATATATACATATATATATACATATATATATACATATATATATATATATATACATATATATATACATATATATATATATATATATATATATATATATATATATATATATATACATACATATATATATATATATATATATATATATATAACAGGAAGCTCGCATGGAACTACACTGTAAAGAGACCGACGTCGACCGAGCAAGGGGAATCTTTATCGAAGAACAGCTGCCTTGTTTTGTTTTTTTTTGCGTGTATTGTGATTTCTGTTTGTTTTCTGTGTTATTAAAACCCATTCATTGGCAAAATTTAGGGCATTAATGAATATTGATTGAGAAATAACAAGGCGAAACTAAGTGAGCCTAAATCCGTGTTGATTTTATTGCTATCTTTAGTCTTACTAATAGCAGTCCTTTCGTTGTTTTTGATTTCTTGGCATCTGTAACGTTAATATGAAGGAGCAGAAAAACGCCCGGGGACCGGTATTTCTCCTTGTAATAATAATAATGATGATGATGATGATGATAATGAAAATCCTTTTTTACTATAGGCACAAGGCCTGACATTTTGTGGGAGGGAGAAATGTCGATTCCAGAGCTCAAATGGTACTCATTTTATCGACCCCGAAAGGCGAAAAGGCAAAGTCGACTTCGGCGGAATTTGAACTCAGAACGGAAAGACAGACGAAATACCGCTAAGCATTTCACTTTACGTGCTAACGTTTCTTATTTCTCTATTGCCCACAAGGGGCTAAACACAGAGGGAACAAACAAGGACAGACCAAGGGATTAAGTCGATTACATCGACCTCAGTGCGTAACTTGTACGTATTTAATCGACCCCGAAAGGATGAAAAGCAAAGTCGACCTCGGCGAAATTTGAACTCGGAACGTAGCGGCAGACGAAATACCGCTAAGCATTTCGCCCGACGTGCTAACATTTCTGCCAGCTCACCGCCTAGAAAGCGAATTACAGTATGATACTACTTAACGATTTTCTACCTCATTACTCCTATTTTTGTTTAGCTGCAATTTTTAGCCAACATTTTGAAAAACAAAACAGGACAATTTTGTTCTATGGTCTTTAAGTGTGAAGTACATTATACTAACCTATAAGTTATAGCTAAATTTCAATTTCTGAGCTACAGTTTTTGCATCAACATTACTTCAAGTATTCTCACTAGAGTCTCTATAATTCTCCTTATGAAGTAGTTTTGTATTTGTTCCAGATTCTACTTGATAATAGGTTATTGTTTCTATCGAAGGAAATGTAAATAATTTTAGGTTCCTTGACAGTCTAAATGTCAGAGCTAAGTCTGTAACGGAATGTGTTAGCATACTTAGGAAATTGTATATGAGCTATAACAGGTCGGTTTCGAATGGCACTAGCACTTTAATGTTGAGTGGGGGTCCTTTTCATATCTTCATATTTGTAGAGCTCTGTGACTATTTCCGTACTCTCAGAACCGTAAAGAGAAGATGCCTTGCAGCGCATGCACCTTAGTGTATCCTTCACTGTTTCCAGTTGTCTTTCATTGTTATAGAGTGGAGATATATTCCGATATGTATATGTATGCGCGTGTATGTATGTGTGTGTATCTATGTACACACACACATACATATAGATTGTGAATATATATATGTATATGTGTATATATATATATAGAGAGAGAGATAGTTGATAGATAGATAGATAGATAGATAGTGGATGCACAATGGCCCAGTGGTTAGGTTAGCGGACTCGTGGTCATAGGATCACGGTTTCGATTCCCAGACCTGTCATTATGAGTTTTTATTGAGCGAAAACACCTAAAGCTCCACGTGACTCCGGCAGGGGGTGGTAGCGAACCCTGCTGTATCCTTTCACCACAACTTCCTCTCACTCTTTCTTCCTGTTTCTGTTGTACCTTTATTTCAAAGAGGCCAGCCTTGTCACACTCCGTGTCACGCTGAATCTCCCTGAGAACTACGTTAAGGGTACACATGTGTGTGGAGTGCTCAGCCACTTGAATGCTAAATTCACGAGCAGGCTGTTCCGTTTATCGGATCAACTTGTAACTACTTCGTAGTAACTGACGGAGTTCCATGACGACGACGAGAGATATATGTATGTATGTATGTATGATATATATATATAATTAAGATTCAGTTGAATAAGGTATTTAAATTGAGGCACCAAGCTGGTTAGGAGAACAAAATGTAAACAAGTAACAAGGTGCTGATACGCAGCACCGAGGGCAGATTGCAGTCCTCCCCTTAGGCAAATGGACGCGTCCCCTGGACGCGTAGCGCCGTCCATAAAATTCGGAAGCCCGCTTGCTCCTCACTAGGTCGCTCGAAGGCTTGCACGTTAATTTCACGAGCAGGCTGTTCCGTTGATCAGATCAACTGGAACCCTCGTCGTAACCGACGGAGTACCACGATAATATTAAGTCCTTTAAACTTTGTGCCTACTGACATCCCTTAAATAAATCGGTTTCATTTTTTTAACTTTTTTGTATTCATTTACGTTACAAAGGCCTTAAGCTTTATTTGGGACAAAATCGTATATAATGTTTTGTTGTGTTTAGGGACACATATTATGCCAATACTATTAACATATGCTCTGGTTCAACTCAATTCCTTTATTATTAGTCAACTGGTTAAATATCCAACTAACTCATCGATTGTTTGTTTAACTTGGTTAAACAGTAAGTCGTTTGTTTTGTTTATGTTTGTCAAAGCTCTTTCGTTGCTATTTGCGACCGATTTCTATAGCATTAATCCTGGATGTTTTAGAAACATAAACACTTTTAAATGTGAAATAATGAAATAATAAATTATATTCTGTCTTCCTTGGTATTTAAAATCACGTTTATATCAAAATCTGTTTCAACGTACGAATTCTCATAAAGAATCTTGCATGCCAGATTCCACGAGGACTCTTTTACTTTTTTACTTGTTTCAGTCATTTAACTGTGACCATGCTGGAGCACCACTTTTAGTCGAGCAAATCGACCCCAGGACTTATTCTTTGGAAGCCTAGTACTTATTCTATCGGTCTCTTTTGCCGAACCGCTAAGTTACGGGAACGTAAACACACCAGCATCGGTTGTCAAGCGATGTTGGGAGGACAAACACAGACACGCAAACATATACACACACATACATATATATATATATATACATATATACGACGGGCTTCTTTCAGTTTCCGTCTACCAAATCCACTCACAAGGCTTTGGTCGGCCCGAGGCTATAGTAGAAGACACTTGCCCAAGGTGCCACGCAGTGGGACTGAACTCGTAAGCAAGCTACTTACCACAAAGCCACTACAACGCCTATGGACGTGTAAAAAATCATATTTACTTGAAGTATAATTTGTGTTTATCGATACCGAACCATGCTTTCTTATTAGTGTAACTCTAGTATTTGTAACCACACCTGGAGATAATTATATTTCGTAGAAACATAAATAAAATATCTTATTTACATGGTTTCGAATACCATGAAAGGTAGAAAATAATTTACTCTTCGTTTCACATTTAAATTTGTTTATAG
>NC_142947.1:43630315-43635315 GCF_046866305.1 Octopus bimaculoides | reverse complement strand
TCTCTTGCTTTTTTCCATCGTCTTCGTATCACCTCCTCTCTCTCTCTCTCTATCTCTCTCTATCTATCTATCTATCTATCTATCTATCTATCTATCTATCTATCTATCTATCTATCTATCTCTCTATTAATATATCTACCATTCTCTCAATAGAAGCTGCTTCACCGTCCACTGCACTCAGTGAACTCTTTCTTGTCATGATGGCAACAAGTTAGACCGGTGTTTGAGGTACATTATGACGATATAACTACATACGTATATGTGTATACACACACACACGCATATACATATATATATATATATATATATATATATATATATATATATATATATATATATATATATATTCACACACATACTCACATACTCATGCATACACGTGTGTTATTATACGTAATTCATATATATCCATGTACGTGTGTGTGTGTGTGTGTACTTAGCACACACAAGCCTACATATATACTTACACATACACACGCACATATGTATATACGGGGTGGCCCAAATGTAGGTTTACTGTTATCATGTAGGCACCTTAAATTTCTTTTAAAACATTTTATTACGTGGGCATATGGCATAGTGGTTAAGAGCGCGGGCTACTAACCCCAAGGTAACAATAATAATAATAATAATAATAACATCGAAACATGCCTTATTTCACGTTGCTCCAGTTCACTCAACTCGCAAAAATGAGTTGTGTCTATAATTCAAAAGGGCCAGCCTTGTCACACTGTGTCTTGCTGAGTCTCCCTGAGAACTACGTTAAGGGTACACGTTAATTTCGCGAGCAAGCTCTTCTGTTGATCAGATCATCTGGGAGCCTCTTCGTCGTAACCGACGGAGTGCTCCTAATTATTATGATTATGTGTGTGTGTATGTGTGTGAGTAGCTGTTATATGTATGTTGTATGCTGTTTAATTGGCTTCTGTTTTGGCTCTTTGCGTTCTGAGACTAAAGCCTGCGATCACACTGGTGCCAAATTGTATTTGCCAAACTCAATGACATTTCTCCTGAATTAACATTAGAGACACGGAGTGGGGAAACTTGATCAAATAAAAACCATACACAAAAATTCTTGCAAAGGTCTACATACATGTGTACAGAGACCTAATCACCGTTGGTCAACGGAGGGCCCTACATAGGCGAGTTTTGAAAATTTCGCGAGCCGCAGGACTGAGCAGACCATTAATTGTAAAAGTTGACTGCTATAGCGTTTGTCTAAACCGAAACAGACAAACCAATCTCAAATCACTGCCTGTCGTCTTAAGAAAAATAGAGCATGTATTTATCAATGTAGTGTCAGGTAGTAAAAGAAAATAAAGGCGTGATTGTCACGGTTGGAATGCTTTTGATTTTTAAGTGTTCTCAATGTGGCTCTACGCAACAAGAACAACAACCACCACACAATCATAGGAGCTTGAAGTTATAATTACAACATTATTGTAGAAGCAAATTAAAAACAAAACAAGATTAGTCGCCCCCCCCCCTAACCGTGCTCCACTCAATATTTTAATCAATTTCGATTTCGGAGTCATTTCCCTCGTATTAATTAGTAAGAATAATTACCATAGATAATTGATTTTCTTTTCATTACGAGTGCGAATTTTAAAAGATTAGAAATCTGTGTTGGTTCACACTTGGCACTCTTTTAACTGGAGAAATAGTCTTATAACCATTGATTGGTGCAAATGATGGCGTTGAAAAGCGAATATTTTTCCAGCGTGTTTTTGTCTTTTTGTTTTAATTGCTACGAAGCAGACGATCAGTCAAATTTGATGACAAAAAGAAGAAGAAGAAAAAACATCCAATTAATAGAATCCTAAGGTGAAACAGGTGCACAAAAGAGACGAAAGCACAAAGGACCGGCTCTTGTTTATTATGTTTCCCCATCAAACTAACAAAAGTGTTATGCATTAGGCTTTTATTTCATTACAAGGAGAACGTTATATGTGTAGATCTTGGTGCGTTCATTCCACATGCGTATGTGTGTGTGTGTGTGTGTGTGTGTGCTTCTGTGTGGGGTGTATTTGTGTTTCTGTGCGTGTGTGTATCTGTGTTTTTATGTCTGTATGCAGTATACGTAAGAGGGATAATTTATGTTATGTCTATAAAAAAATACGCAACGCAAGAGAGAAATAGTATAAACATACATATATGTATGTGTGTAATGTGTGTGTGTGTATATATATACATATGTATACGTATATGTATGCATGTATGTATCTATCTATATATATATGGGTGTGTGTATATATATATACAAATATATATCTATATAATCTTCTATTCTTTTATTCCTCTATTTGTTCCAGTCATTTGACTGCGGCCATGCTGGAGCACCACATTTAGTCGAACAAATCGACACATGTATGTATGTATGTATACGCGTATATGTACATAACTTCTTTGTAAGCCTAGTACTTATTCAATCGGCCTCTTTTGCCGAACCGCTAGCTTACGGGAACGTACACACGCCACCATCGAATATCAAGCGATGGTCGGGGACAAACACAAACGCACAAACGCACACATATATGTACGAATAAACGGAGAGAGAAAAATGTGCTGGAATTAATGGTTGAACATGATGAACAGACACATACACACACACATACACACACACATACACATATATAAATACATGTATATTATATATATATATATATATATATATATATATATATATATATATATATATATATACGTGTGTGTCTGTGTGTGCGTGTGTCTGTGTGCCTGTATGTCTGTGTTTGTGTACTTATATCACATGTATAATGTAAATATAATTATATAATTTCTGATATTTGCTTTATCTGAATTCAATACAACCGATCAAACGCCGATCGATATCTTTGATTATCAACTGTCAAATGATTATTGAGGACATGTTTCTCATATTTACTAAGATAAATAAATATTTACTCTCCAACACATACTGGGGATGTAGAAAGATAAATGCGCACACCTTTGTGTTTTTTGATTAGAGTGTCCCTGTAGTATTCCCATTGTATGTTTACAGATAAAGTCTGTGTAAATGCGAATGCATGTAGGTGTGCATATATATATTTATACCCACCCTCTCTCCTCTCTTCCTCTCCCCTCCCATACCCATCTTCCCCCTCTCTTACATCCACCTTCCCCTTCTCCCTCCTCGTCAACACCCCCTCATAAGCTCATCCCACCACACCCCAACACACTCCTACTCTACCTTCCCACTCCACCCCATCCAATTCCTTATACCCACCACCCACCCCTACCCACATACCCCACCCTACCCACATACCCCTACCTCTACCCCACACTCCACCCATGCCTTCCCCACCTCCCAACACCCTCACATCACACCACACCAATACCCTTGCATCACACCACGCACACCACACCAATACCCTCGCATCACACCACACACACACTACAACTGACCAACTACTTTCTTCCTTTCTCCCTTCCCCCATTTTCACACTACATACGTCAAGATCACCAGCAGTCTACCTCCCACACACAGCCCCTCGTTCCCGATCACCGTTTGTTATCTCCCCCTTTCTTAGCTCTCCTGAAATAAGAATTTCTAACTTCCGGTCAGTCATTGTTATGATCGGCCATTATTATGATTGACCGTTGACTGAACACTATTCAATTTTTTTTCTCCGTGTTTTTCTCCTTGTCTCCGTATTCTTTCTGTTGAAGAGCGTAGCTCGAAACGTCAAAGACTTTCCGTATTCCCGAGCGTCATACTAATATATACTTTTGTTATTTACACCACCTGTCCTCGTCTGTTGTTATTTTTTGTATATTCTCCCATATATATATATATATATATATATACACACATACATATCCCTAATTCTGTTTCACTCTCACTCTTACTTTCTTTCTCTCTCTTTCAGTCTTTCTCTCGCACGCGCACACACAATCATAATTGAGGGATAGACAGACAAATAGATAGATAGATAGATAGACAGATAGATAGATACATACATACATACGTAGATACATAGATATCTACAGTGAAACAGATAGATATAGATATACATATAAAATATGTAAATAGTCATATGTAAATGTATGTATGTTTATACACACACACACACACACACACACACACACACACACACACACATACACACACATACACACACACACACACACACACACACACACATATATATATAAAATCAACAGACACCTACATACTCAAACGCATAGAAGTTTAATTCTGTGTTTGTGTATATTCTGTGTTGAAGAGCGTGGGTGTGGGCATACATACATATATACATCCATACATTTATGTAGACACACATACACACACACACACACACATACATACATACATATATATATATATATATATATATATATATATATATATATAAGCAATGTTAATTCTCTAAATGAAGTATTAACAGTAACTGCACGATAAAGTGTAGTATATTGCCACTTAAGTGTGGCTGACCCCTAGGGGTGGATGTTACTGTTGCTTTTAGCCCCAGGAGGACAGCAACAGTAACATCCACCCCTAGGGGTCAGCCACACTTAAGTGGCAATATACTACACTTTATATATATATATATATATATATATATATGTATATATATGTGTATGTATATATTTATGATATATAAATGTATGTATATACATGCGTGTATGTTTGTATATGCGTGTGATGCTTGCGTGTTGTAATGCAGAAATGAAAACATAATGAAAGCGTACTCAATACCCGCCTAATAATATATTTAAATATTTACGTATTCTGTAAAAGTATGTGACAACAGAGACATTACATGTATCCATTGATCTCCTGCGCTTTCAAGTCAATATATTAAATCTATTGAATCACATCACAAATAGCTTGTATTATGCTATAGATATTTCGATACCCATCTATCCTTTCAGAGTATGTTTGAATATATGTGTGTGTGTGTGTGTGTGTGTGTGTGTGTGTGTGTGTGTGTGTGTGTGTGTATGTGTGTGTGTGCACGGCAGTGTATATATATGTGCAT
>NC_142947.1:43611998-43621998 GCF_046866305.1 Octopus bimaculoides | reverse complement strand
CACATGTCTTTTACACATTTCATTTCGTTTTCAGAACTCATCTTGCAATTTTTGCATTCTTCTCCATTTTTTGAAAAAATATATTACCACACTTTTGTATTTCTTTCCTTCTTCAATTCTCGCTGTAATCGTTTCTTTTTCTTTTGTTTATCACAAACTTTTCTTTCCTTCTTCCCCGTCTTGAATTCTTCAAATTCAATTCTTCAATCCAGTCCTACGGTTCCATTTCCATCGTATTCTATTCCAGCATTTGTAGGTCGTTAAATAGATGAAGAATTTCTGGTCGGATTACTTATGGAAATATGTGTGCCTGAGTCTGTGTTGATATATATATATATATATATATACACACACACGTATATATGAATAAATAGAAGCATAAAATTCTTAGACAGAATAAATAAACAAGATAATATTAAAAAATCAAGGAAAACTTCTTATCAACCACAGCACTGAGTGACGTGAATATATTCGATTTAAATGTAACGAAAAGCAACGACATAAATAACTAGAACAAACACAGAGGCGTGTACATACGAGTTAACGTTCTTGAGCAGATAAAGCATGAACGTGTGCGTGCGTGTGTGCTGCGTGCGTGGGTATGTGTGAGTTTATGTGTGTGAGCGTGTGAGAGTTAACTGTAAACAAGATCTCTTATTTTTCCTACTTCCTGTTCCTTCGTTCTCTCCATCTCACCCCTTCTCCCTATACTATACTCATATCATACTATGTATCTGTATATATATGTGTGTGTGTGTGTGCGTGTGTGTTTGTATATATGCATATTTGTATATATATATACATACATATACATACATACATACATACATACATACATACATACATACCTATATGTGTGTGTGTGTGTGTTTGTTAAAGCTGCAAAATTCCTTTTGTATTGGACTTTCCTCTGTTTCTGAAGAAGAGCTTTGCTCGAAATGTTAAACCATCTTTCGTTCCTTCTCTGAGCGTCTGCTAATACTTTACATGTTCCAAGTCCTCGCGTTGTTGTTTTTTGCGTTTGTTCTTCGCTTTTGGGGATATATATATATATATATATATATATATAAGTATATTTCGGGTGGTCATTTTTGTAAAGGTTTAAGGCAAAGAACAGTTTAAGAAGAACATCGAAGAATCCGAAGTGAAGAATGAAGAACGAATATTTTGCGTGTGTGTTTAATATTTTAAAAAATATGACCGTTCTGAAATATAACAATATCTGTTTCAACACACGATTATTTCACATCAGGAATCTTGGAGAACAAATTCTGCCGTTTGTATGAATGTATATATACGTTTATATACATGTACACTTACATATGCGTGTATAGAAAGAGAGATAACTAATGAGATATATATATATATATACACACACACACACACATATACATACATACAGACATGTGTGTGTGTGTGTGTTGTCATACCATGCAAAATAGATCTGTCAGCAACTGGCTGCTAACTTCCCCGAACCAGTTCTCTCTAATTAGTCTCAACAGAGTGTGAATATCTTTTCCTTTATTGCATCCACACATAACACCTACCAGACTTTGGGGAAATAAAGAGGAAAATCTAATGCCGCTTAGGGAATAATTTCTATAATTTTTGGATGAGATTAACAGCATAGAACTGTGTGAATCTTTCAATTATACACAATCGCTTCTGGGCGAAATGCTTAACAGATAGCGAGTCGCTTTTAATCGTCGGCTGCTATGATTTACACAGAACATTTTTATGATTCCAACATTTCGGTTATGGCTACACGTTCATTTTTCCCTCTTCCTGTCTTGATATGATATTGTTTCATGGATTAATTCACTTGTATATGAAATTTTAATAAGTGTATTTGCAATAATTATTTTATTAAGATTATTATTTTTAGGATCCCTTATTGAATGCATTCTAGAGATCATCTTCTGAAGAGCCTTGTAACACCATATCGTCTGCAAATATCCAATCCTACACCTGCTGAATGTGAGACCATTTCCATAAAGGTTTTGGCGAAGTCATGGTGCATGCGCCTATCTTTATTCGGATATGGTTTGTGATATATACATATGCATGATTAAAGTTTAAAAGCAAAACGGAGCCGCCTCTTTGATGTGATTTCGATCAATTCCTAGCGATATCTGAAGAAGGAATTTTAATATTCCGAAATATTATTATCATATCAGACTATGGATAATTAAATTATAACAGTTATTATAGACCACTCTGCATTATTGTGCCATTCAAGACACGTTATATTTTATAGAGAATAAATATCATTATGATATATATTATACACAGTAAGGCGGCGAGCTGGCAGAATCGTTAGCACGCCGGGCGAAATGCTTAGCGGTATTTCGTCTGTCTTTACGTTCTCAGTTCAAATTCCTCCGACGTCGACTCTGCCTTTCATCCTTTTGCGGTCGATCAATTAAGTACCAGTTGCGCAGTGGGGTCGACGTAATCGACTTAATCCGTTTGTCTGGCCTTGTTTGTCCTCTCTATGTTTAGCCCCTTATGGGAAATAAAGGAATAAGAAACGTGAGCACGCCGGGGGAAATGCTTTACGTTTTGAATTCAAATTCCGCCGAGGTCGACTTTGCCATTCATGCTTTCGAGGTCGATAAATTAAGTACCAGTTGCGTACTGGGGTTACGTCTGCCGTTACGTTCTGAGTTCAAATACCGCCGAGGTCGACTTTGCCTTTCACCCTTTCACACAGAGGGGACAATCAAGGACAGACAAACGGATGAAATCGATTGTATCGACCCCAGTGCGTAACTGGTACTTATTTAATCGACCCCAAGAGGATGAAACGCAAAGTCGACCTCGGCGGAAATATATTTATTTCTTTATTGCCCACAGGGGACTAAACAGAGAGGGGACAAACAAGGGATTAAATCGATTACATCGACCCCAGTGCATAACGGGTACTTATTTAATCGACCCCGAAACGATGAAAAGCAGAGTATTTCGCCCGGCGTGCTAACGTTCCTGCCAGCTCACCACCTTAGAAAATTTTAAATATTAACATCAACATTGCATTTTGACGTTTCGATGTGGTTTCCGCTCAATATCGGATTCCTCGTCCGACAACATGGACGTAATTGCAAAATCAATTCGTGTTATAATCTTAACATGTATACCATTGCTGCGTGCAAAGAGAGTGCTATTAGCTTATATTATATCTGTGAATTTTTCTGGAAATTTTCCTGCATGTGTGTATGTGTTTCTGTATGTGTGTGTGTGTGTATTGATGTACCTTGGACAACAAGTCAATCTAGTGAGGCAGAAATTCTTGCTCACAGCTGTCCATTTGTCGCCATAAAAAAAAGACGACCGTTATTTTTAATGACCGTATATTTAACGACATGTTAATTCATGATTCTGCGAGATTATCTTCCCTACTTATTTTGGAATCGCTATCTATCACTGCTTGCTGATAGTTTATTTATTTGTTTGTTTTCCTCCCTGTTTATCTTCGCTGAAGAAATGAAGATAATTTCAATAAATCAAAAACTTATCTTCTACAGTATTGAGTATAAATTTCTTCATCAACACTGTCTGCGCTGGCACTACAAGACATTTCGAAGAGTTATTTTTCTTAATTCATTCACTCTATGTATGTATGTATGTATGTATGTATGTATGTATGTATGTATGTATGTATGTATGTATGCATGTATATACGTTTATGCACACACATACATATGTATATAAAATTATATATATATATATATATATATATATATATATATATATAATTTTATATATATATATACATATACATACACATCAACACATATTAATATAAACATAAGTATATATATAGACACACACAGAGACATATATATATATATATATATACATATATACAAGCATACATACTTATATATAATATGCATATAGAGATAGATTGATATTACACATATGCCCTTATATATCCTCATATAAAAAGTGTCTATGTATATAGATGTGCATATGAATATATATATATATATATATATATATATATATATATATATATATATATATATATATATATATATATCAGGAAAGGTAAATATATTGAGCTTTTGTGTAACTTAGGATCACTGTGTTTATTTTATGAGTCAATGTTGTTTTTACTACATCTTTAGTCTTTCAAAATTCGCACCTTGTTTCTCTACGTAAGTTCCAATAAGAAAATTCTCCATTAGTTTTTTTTGTTTTTTTTTTTCTTATAGTATATATTTTTCAACCATTTTTAATAAACGTTTTCTGCAATAATTTCGTTCACCGGCAGGGAAAAAACTGAAGGCTTTTACAGAAGTTTAATCGAGGTTATGAGCAACGATGGCTGAGGAGGTTAACACTGGACATAGAAGAATAGTTTGAATAGGGACTTTAGAAGATTTCCAGGTCGCGAACTACAGATAATTCCCCAAAATGTCTGACATGGCAGTACCACAAGAATGCATCTCTCAGCTTGTCTTTCTTCCTTATCGCATACCTCGTTGTCAGCTGGGCATGCTATGTCTATGATCCAGCATAGATTACTTTCTTTCTCAGTTAAGACTATGTCCAGCTTCCTATTCTCAATCTCATGGTCGCACTGAATCATAAAATCCCATAGGATCTTTGCATTTTTATTTTCAACGATGTCTTCGGGTTTGTGGTCGTACCAATCTTTTGCTCTGTCAAAACCATACTTGTTGCAAAGCATCCAATGCACAAATCTGGCTATATTATCGTGGTGTCTCTTATATTCCTTCTGGGCTAGTGACATTATTATTATTATCATCATTATTATTATTATTATTAATATTATTATTAGTCCTGATCCCCACATAGTATGTTCTAGAAGAAAGCAAAAACAGTGAGTATGCTCTTATGTTTTATCACTGAGGATAGCGAAAGTGTTTCGGTCCTGGTCAGGAACCATTTTCCTTGTCTGTTCTATCAATTCTCTTTTTTTTTATTTTATTCTGTTATATTATAGTTTATTTTTTTAAATTTTTAATTTCTATTTTATTTTTTTTAATTTTCAGTTTTGTTATTTTAAGCATTTTTTGTTTTTGGTTGTTGTTCATTTTTATTTTCGTATCTACACATTCTTTTCTTATCTCTCCAAAGTTCGCAGAGGCAAAAGTGGAAAAATGCCACCAACCGCCAACACCACCACTAACACTACTACCACCTCTACGATCATGCTGCTGCTATTACTGCCACTACTACTAGTAGTACGGTACTACTGCTACTACCGCTACTACTACTACTACTACTACTACAATGATAATGATGGTGATGGTGGTGCTAGATTTGGTAGTGATGATGTTAATGATGATGCTGATGATGATGGTGATGATAGTGGTGGTGGTGGTGGTAGTGATGATAGTGGTGCGTGTGGTGGAGCTAGTGGCATGCTGGTGGTGGTTGAAATAAGGCTAGTGTTACTAGTAATGGTGATGGTGGTAGCGGTGGTTTGGGAATATTGGTGGTGTCGTCGGTGGTGGCGATCGGCGTCGTCGACGTCGTCATCGTGGACGTGTTGATGGTAGTGGTGGTGGTGATGGTGGTGGTGGGGTGGGGTGGGGTGGTTAGGGCGATAGTTGTTGGCAGCGGTGGTGGTGTCGATAACGATGAATTTCTTTCCTTATCTCCACAGAGTTCAAGAAGCCAAAATACAAAATGTTACTACTGCTACTACTACTACTACTACTACTACTACTACTACTACTACTACTACTACTACTACTACTGCTAGTAAGAATGTTGATAAACAAACAGTAATGGTTAATCAAACAGACGGAATAGCAACAATGCGCTGTTGAACATTTCAGACCCGCGTGGATCTTCAAATTCAGAAAGAGAAAAAGAATGTGATGTTGTAGTCTTTATGCATTACCACAACAGTTACAATGACTATATATATATATATATATATATATATATATATATATATATATATATGCATGTATATATATATATATATATATATATATATATATATGCATGTATGTTTTAGAAACTATACTTGTATATGTACACATTTACATGTGTACGTATATGCATACACACACACACACACAAATATATATATATGATTTTGTTTTTTTATGACCGGGTTCCAATATATATATATATATATATATATATATATATATATATATATATACGCATGCATATACATATGAGAGGTTTTGGTATCCAGAAGACTCAAAAGGCAGGTAAAGCTATGTAGTTGCCACGGAAGGAGCGCTGTTAGACTCCCGGTTCGATAATAGTATGAGTGAGGCGTCTGAGTTTCGTTTTTCAGAAGTGGTAGTTCCTACAACTCAGTAGTTTCTCTTTTCTGTCTACGTTCGTAGAATGTTGAATTTAGCTTAATTGATTTGTTCGGCAAGTTACTTCATGCTGAAAATTTCGAAGGAGGATGAAATAGTACTATACAAGTGTACCAAGGACTAAAACACTTTAAGAACTTCCTTTTATCAAACAGAAAATAAAATTACAGATAAAAATTAAGTAAGGACGGGTTTTAACTAAATTTCACTTAGTATCGATTCTCTTATTATTAATGGTAAATTCACCAGAAGCAAACCTTTTATTTTTTACTTGTTTCTGTTCTTGGGCTCCCGTCAAGCTAGAGCTCTGTCCTGAGGAGTTTAGGTGAAATGACCTAATATACATTCTGTCGGTTTCTTTTGACGAACTGCTACGTTACGTGGCGATAATAGATATATATATATAATATATTGTATTTGATACTGTATAGACTGACATCTACGTCATCATGTCACTTCAGTTGTGTGTCATTGAAGCGACTTAGTATTAGACTAATAATTGGGATTGTCATAAGCTGTATTGGTCACTTTGGTGCAATGATGATCATAGCTACATGGTTTATAGCAGACGCGAAGTTCGAATTCTGTAGGCGATTATGAAATAGTTTTATGTACTTTATAATACACACATACGCATACGCACACGCTCAAATATATACGCATACACACACACGCTCACATATCCATATCCATATGTATGTATATATATATATATATATATACATACATACACACACATGTAAAAGCATATCTGCGTGTGCATATATACACATACATATATATATGCATATGTGTGTGTATGTGAGTGTATACTTATATATACATATATGTATATATATATATGTGCATATATATATATATATATATATATATATATATATATATATATACTTATGTATGTATTGATATATTTGTATGTGTATATAAACACATGCATATAGGTAATTTATATACATGTTTGCATTCGTATATATATATAGTTATATACATACATACATGCAGACACGTACGCATAGCTTATATACACATACCCTACCACACACACGCACACACACACACACACACACAGTACACAGAAAAAGTAGATATGGGCGAGATGAATTGACAGAGTGGCGTAGTTCGTAAATATCTGGGGCAGAAGAACACAGGTCGTGTCTATCTAGAGAGACACATAGTCTATCTGTGCGTGTGTATTTGTGTGTATGTAATAGAGATAAATACAGACTCTCCACTGTCTATATACCTATCTTTTTTACCCCCTGTATATATATATATATATATATATATATATAGGCATATGTGTATATATTGGATAGACCCAGTTTCTGTCTATCTTCTTCCTACAAGCTGAAGTCTATATATGCGCGGCGTCCTGATAACAGAAATCTGTTGTACCGTTTTCATACCTCGATGTGTGCGTAGTAACAGACATGGTACAACAACAACAACAACAACTACTACTACTACTACTAATAGTAATAATAATAATAATAATACTATTGCTGCTGCTGCTGCTTGGTATATTTTTAGTAGTAGTAGTAGTAGTAGTAGTAGTAGTGTTATTCGTATTTACCGCTAGGTCTTTAGTAGCAGAGTAAACACTGATGGTCGTATATACATACATATACTTATATATATATATATATATATATATATATATATATATATATATATATATATATATATATATATATATATATATATATATGGCGCAGGGGTGGCTGTGTGGTAAGTAGCTTGCTCACCAACCACATGCTTCCTGGTTTAGTCCCACTGCGTGACACTTTGGACAAGTGTCTTCTGCTATAGCTGTGGGTTGACCAAAGCCTTGTGAGTGGATTTGGTGGGCAGAAATTGAAAGAAGCCCGTCGTATATATATGCTATCGACTCCGAAGGAATGAATGTTAAATTTGATTGTAAAGCGGTTTTTGGCTACTGTTCTATCTGTCTTTTGACGACGGTTGTCGCTTGACAGATATCATATTCCGAAGTCGTCGATAGAATATTTCTATCTGGCCCTGTACGATCCCCCATTCGTAACAGTATTATTATCTTCAAAAGGTTGGATCGTTATAATGTCCACTCAGTATCACAGTATTATATCAGCCTGTTGTTGGCACTCCGTCGCTTACGACGTCGAGGGTTCCAGTCGATCCGATCAACGGAACAGCCTGCTCGTGAAATTAACGTGCAAGTGGCTGAGCACTCCACAGACACGTGTACCCTTAACGTAGTTCTCGGGGATATTCAGCGTGACACAGTGTGACAAGGCTGATTATATCAGCACAGACACGACAGTCAGAAAGTCTACACTTACTCTCGACCTTCTGCCTTTCCCTGTCGACCGCCTACTGGTGTATTTAGAATGGCTGGGTGCTACCACTTTTTACAGGGAGGGCTGTACAGTTTCACTACACAACAGTTGATCACAGTGGGAATTGAACTCAGGACTTAAGGAGACGAATCAAATGCTACAAGTTATTTTATCACAGACTTTAGCGATTCAGCCGAGCAAATATAGCCTGATAAACAAGAAATAATGAAAAAGAAAGACCTGAAGCTCGCCTGCAGTAGAGAGAGTATGTCATTAATGAGGTTATAATTGGCAACGAAAGGATTTTGACAGACATAATTGAGTGATTGATTGACTGAGTGATCCAACCATTAATCAAACAATCGATTAGTTAATTTGTTAGATAATTAACTAATTGATTCTTAATGAATCTATCTCATTTTGGTACTAGGCCAGTAGATTTGACGACAGGGGTATATCGATTACATTGACCTCAGTGCGTAACTGGTACTTACTTCATCGACCTCAAAACGATGAAAGGCAAAGTCGACCTCGGCGGAATTTGAACTCGGAACGTAAGAACGGACGAAATGCCGCTAACGATTCTGCCAACTCGCTGCCTCCAATACACTCCTGATAGTCCTCTCTGCCAAAGGCACAAGGACTGAAATTTGGGGGGAGGGGACTAGGGGATTACATTGACCGCCAGTACGTAACTGGTACTTATTTTATCGACCGCGAAAGGGTAAAAGGCAAAGTCGACCTCAGCGGGTTTTGAACTCAGAACGTGTAGACAGACGAAATACCGCTAAGCACTTCGCATTTCGAATCAAGCAGCTCGCTGCCTTGGATACACTCATAATAATAATAATAATAATAATAATAATGATAATAATAATAATTAATAATAATAAAACCATATCGCGCACATATGGTTGTGATGCATGTGCCTGATGTACCCTTATCAGACGGGTAGTCATGATGGATATACTGGGCTTCGTATATTTTACCCCAGTGTCCCTTTGATGGCATTCACTGCTCTCTCACTCAATAATAATAATAATAATAATAATAATAATGATGATGATAAAAGAAGTGAAATAAAAAGCAGTGTGTGTTTATTGGCACAATGACCTTCCCGAGATACAACAAAATCTGTTTCAACACACAAGCTCCCATAAAAAAAGATCTTGCAAACTATATGATGCAAAACGAAGTAGAAAGGAATTTGGGAGTGGAATAAGGAACGAAAGAACGATAGGAAGGAAGGAAGAATCGAAGGAAGAAAGGAAAGAAAGAAAGGAAGAAAAGTGGGTGAGAGAAGCAAAGGCCCCCCTCCCCCACCAAAATAAAAAAGCAAGGACGGACAAGGAATGGTGAAGAATATGG
>NC_142947.1:43606998-43609498 GCF_046866305.1 Octopus bimaculoides | reverse complement strand
TTAGCGAGTTGTTCGAGCGAATAGAATCAGGAGCGAAATAAATTAGTAAAAATTCCACTTAAAATTTATTTAATCATTAAAACTAATAATTATAACTATTAAAGAAATACATTGTTTCAATATAAATAACTCCCACCGAATGGCTGAAAAAATAAGAGGTGAGTGTCATGGCTGAAATCCCCTTTATCAATAAACCTCATTAGTCCCCGAGCAAAGATAGGCATTGGAAATAAACAACAACGAATGGTTTTGAAAACAAATTCGAAAAGAATGAAAACGGAAGAAACGTTTCGGAAAATATCTTTCTAAAAAGATCCTTCTATATTTTCTCTGACCTATTAAAATACTGTCTCGGTTCCGCTATCCATTTCACCGCATACACACAGACAACATACATACGTACGCACACAGAGAGAACATGTGTGCATGTAAACACGCACTCCAAAACACACGCTCTCGCATATTTCTAAGAATTTCGGCATTTTCCAACACTCTACGTTCGCCTCTCACAACACACACACGCGCGAGCACACACACACGGAGGTTTACACGCATACAAAAAGACATACATACACAGACACACAGGAACAAGCACAGAGCACACATATGCGTACACCCACACATGCATGTACACCTATAAGACCCATAACACACACGCACACATACACACATAATTATAAAAGAACGTTGAAGAATTTCACGCAATTTCCAAAACACAACACCCATACACACGCACGCACACAGCGAACAAACAAACGAATATACATTCACACACGCACTCATACATACACACTCACACAGTACTCAACAATAAACACACATATGCATGCACACACACGCGCGCGCACACACAGATATACACATACACACACAAGCTTCGAAGAATTCCTCGCAGTTTCCAAAGTAAAACATCCATACCGTACACACACACACATACACACAAACACACACACAACATACATACATACACTCGCACGCGCACCACCACCCCACACCTACACACGTACACCCACTCACAGCTGCCGAAAAAGGCTCCTTAGAATATTCGGGTACCATTAAATATAGTCGCAGACTTCTTTGTTTGTTTGTTTTTTTTTTCTTCAAGAATATACAGAAATAGATCCAAATGTTTCCACATCCTCCCTCCCACCCGCCATTTCGCCTGTTCACACAATTTCATTTATTCCATGTGCCAAAGGCCTCAAGGAGCCGTCCACGGTGAGGCAAAGCCTGCTAGAAATAACAGTCAAATCTTCATAGTATCACGTTGTATGTAGTTTTCTTCGAAGCAATAAAATTAAATTATTTACATTATTTACATTCGACGGATATTTTGTCATCTTGTTTGTTGTTAACACAACGTTTCCGCTGATATACCCTCCAGCCTTCATCAGGTGTCTTGGGCAAAGCCCACGGGCATTTGGCATAGTGGTTATGAACGCGGGCTACTAGCCCCAATATTCCGAGTTCGATTCCAGGTAGTGACCTAAATAATAATAATAATAATAATAATAATAACAACATTATAAATGAGGGTAGCAACATCAAACTCCATTATTCACCAAGCGATAACAGTAATAACAGTGTAGTAAAACGGCGGTACACCAGCATGGCCGCAGCTCTGAGTTAAAACTACAGAGAAAAATATATATATTATAGTATATTATTATTATTATTAGTATTATATATATGTATGTTTACTCTTTTACTTGTTTCAGTCATGACATACATACACACGCACCCACATACATACATATATATACATACATACATACACACACACACACACACACACACACACACACACACACACACACACACACACACACACACACACACACACACACACACACACACACACACACACACACACACACACACACACACACACACACACACACACACACACACACACACACACACACACAGATATATATATATATATATATATATATGTATAAAGAGGAGAATTTGTTGTTGAAAATGTACTTGATTTTAAAAAAAACTCTTGTAATTGATTTTAAATAAATTTATTTCTATACAAACCAAACAAGTTTCAACCGATCTTTGTTTATCAATGGCATAAACGACATACAAAACATGTTAAATATATATATATAGCTGTGACAGACTGAGCATTACTGATGAGTATTAATTTCCTACACGAAATTAGCAGTGCAGTTGGTGTTTACCTCTCGATCTGAGATTTAATATAGCTTATTTCTCCTTTTTCAAAACCAGCAACAGTTTGTCACTAGATAAAAGCATATAGTATGTTGTGAGTGGAATGAGTTTTCATCACTAGCTGATGGTTGTCACACACTGAAGACGGGTAACTAACCAGAAACCCGGGTCTGTGTGTATCACGTAAGGCTAGAGATGTGAGTGATGACCTCCCCTCGCAAATATTAATCGGACAGACAGGGAGGCGTTAGCCTGCTGGAGGCGATGTCTTCCTGGGGCTAAAAACAACAGTAACATCGTCGTCAGTGGCGCCGCC
>NC_142947.1:43596998-43604498 GCF_046866305.1 Octopus bimaculoides | reverse complement strand
ACGCGCACGTTAAAGTATGTTATTTATGGGGGGGGGCATACTTGAAAACTTATAATCAATATATTATCTCGCTCTACATCATCTCTTCATAAAGATATAAATTCATTATTGCACTCCTTGTCAATCGTGTGTATACCTGTGTGTATTTGTGCGTATTCGTGTGTGTGTATGTGTGTGTGTGTGTATGTATGTGTGTGTGTGTGTACATACAAACATATGTATGCATAAATTCATATTCGTAATAGGTATGTATGTATATATATGTGTGTTTGTGTGTGTGTGCGTGTGTACGTATGTTCATATTCATAATAGGTATGTATATATGTATATTTGTGTGTTTATATGTGTGTATATATATGTGTATAGATATGTGTATGTCTGTATATACATGTGTATGTATACATCTATTCATATTCGTAATAGGCATGTATGTATATGTGTGTGTATTGTGTGCGTGTGTATGTATGTGTGTATGTATATACACGTACGTATATATATATTTATATTCATAATAGGTATGCATATATATATGCATGTGCGTGTGTATATATGTGTATGTATGTGTACATATATATATATGTGTGTATGTGTATTATATATGTGTGTGTTTGAGCACATATATATATGTGTGTGTATGTGTGTATGTGTGTTTATATATACATATATTTGTAGTCTACTGTTCCGTTATAAGTACGATCAATAAGAGAAACGTATTTCATTACACTAAAGGATAAACATGATTTAATGTGCACAATATCTAAACAAGATCTGTTAATAGTTTCATGCCATGGAAGCACGATAATTAAGAAGATTTAAATAACGAGCTATGTGTTTCCACGCAATCTCTCAGGTTCAGTGCGCACAATTAGTCTTATTATGAAAACCAAAACCAAATAATACTGACGACGTCCATTAAACCTGGAAGATTGCTTGAAGGAACGGAACATGATACATTGTGTAAATCTGACGGCTTTTGTCAAAACATAACGAGAATCAAACACAGACACACTCATTTTTACTTGCATACATAACTGCATATATATAGGATCCACAATGAGCAGAACTTACCTGCAGGTATTGGTAGTGCAAATCAGAGGTGCAATCTGTGTGGGTGTTTTTTCAAAACATTGTCTGGTATAAAAAGCCACATCAGACGCCATGAAAGGGCTAAGGTGTAGGTGCAAGAGGTGGTCAAACTCTGTGTAAGGAGTAGGCAACCACCATATATATATTAATAATATGACAACAAAAGAATAAATGAGACCTCTGTATTATGTAAATAGAGGAATTTATCTGTATGATGAAAACTTTCGGTCTTAGCATAACTTCAGATACCAACCTGACGGTTGTTAATTTCCTAGATGTATCCTTAGATTTAAATAAGAATATTTACAAACCTTATAGGGAGCCCAACGATAGACTTAGATATATTAATGTGGGTTCCTGCCATCCCCCCTAGTGTTTAAATATTTAGTTAGAAACATTAGCAAAAGAATTTCTAGCCTCTCCCATGATAGGGACATTTTTAATAGCGTTGTCCCAGTATATAATAAGGCTCTAAAAGATAGTGGATTTAGCGAGAAAAATGCCTATACAACCGTTACCAGTTCAATAATAAAGAAAAGGAAATATAGGAATAGGAGAACTATCTGGTTCACAACCCCCTTACTCACCCGAAGTGACCTTTAATATTGGTAAATATTTCTTATCACTTATAGAGAGACATTTTCCAAAAGGTTTATCTTTCCGCCCCGACATCCGAAACAGGCAAAAAAGAAAGAAATAAAGACAGGTCTTTCGTGGCCTTCTTTCCTCAGTCAAGTACCAGAAGTCATGACTGTTTCGGGCAGTTACACTTGAGAGTGTTCGATCTGGCTGCCCATCAAACAGTCTAAGCTAAGCGCATTAGACCCGTTTGTACGAAAGCTAGCGAATGTATACGGCAACAAAGACAAAAAACGGAGAACGTGGTACACAATTACGAATACAAACAACAAGGAATAACAACGGGCTTTCGACTGAGAACGAATCAAATTGAACTGGCGTGTATGAAGTGAAAGCCTAAAGGCAGGAACATAGGAGATGGACATAAGAGGTGTTAGCGGTCGGCAGTCAGGCCAAGATGGCAGTCAGACCAAGAAGGGTAGGGGATACATAAATTTGATTATAGGTTATGTTAGCCTCTTGAAGGGATGGTCTCATCCAAGGAAATACTGGTTGAATACCTGATGTTTTGGAGTAATTGATTTTCTTAAAATAATAGGTATATATATAAAACCATATAGTTTTATATTCATATAAAAGATGAAAAAAGAAAATGGAGATTGGAAAGTTAAATGCTTATTATTAACAACAAATCAATACGATGATGATTGATTTGTTCTTAATTATCATCAATTATTAATTTCCCAATCTCCATTTTCTTCTTCTTCTTTTATATATATATATATATTCTTGTATTCTTTTATTCTTTTACTTGTTTCAGTCATTTGACTTCGGCCACGCTGGAGCACCCCCTTTAGTCTAGCAGATTGACCCCAAGACTTATTCTTTGTAAGCCTAAGTACCTATTATATCGGTCTCTTTTACCGAAGCGCTAGGCTATGGGGATGTAAACACACCAGCATCGGATGTCAAGTGATGTTGGGGGACAAACACAGACACATGAATATGTACAACCATATATATATATATATATATATATATATATATATATATATATATATATATATATATATATATATATGCAGCCACAGAGGTACAACTCCAAATATAACCGCAAACGTGAATGTGTATACATGTATGTATATATATATATATATATATATATATATATATATATATATGTATATTTAGATAGGACTATCTAAATCCTTTTCAAGCCAAGTTTTGTGGTATCATGGTCTATTTGAGTAGTGACTTCTTGTTGAGTGAGTTGTATCCAGATATGGGTGGCTTTCTGGTATTCCTTAAAGAAATTTGTCCAGACTCCGTTTAAAGGCGATAGAATCCTTTTCTTCATATATATATATATATATATATATATATATATATATATATTATTAATGTTTAACAAAGACAATGGAGTGACTCAAAGACTCAGAGTTTCATGTATATACGTATATATACATGAACGCTTTAATATATACATGCGTGTGTGTGTGTGTGTGCGTGTCTATATAAATAGGTATATCGCAAAAGATACAATATATATATATATATATATATATATATATATATATATATATATATATATAGTACATGTGATGTGCGTATGTACACGTTTATATGTAATCAGCCAATTATATACTTTAGCAATTACCATTATGTCATTATTTCTTGGATTCAATTAGGTTCGTTTCCGTTTGAAAAATATAAATACAGATTGGAGAAATGGATGGAACCAATATTTGTTGGACGTGATGGCTCCGGTGTCCTGCCTACCGACATTGCAGCATCGGCAGTTGTTGTGGTAGTGTCGGTGGCGATGTTGGCGATACTAGTGGTGGAGGTGGTGGTGGTGGTGATGGTGACGACGCTAGTAGTAGCTGTGTGTGTGTGTGTGTGTGTGTGTGTGTGTGTAATATAGCCGTGCTTTCGGACTAGTCTTATGTAGGTTTGTGGTAATGAAGACGTGGCTGATGTCGATGATGGTGATGACACTTATGACAGTGGAGAAGGTAGTGGCGGCGGAGGAGGTAGTGGTGGTGGTGGTTGTGGCGGCGGCGGTAGTGGTAGTGATGATGGTAGTGGTAGTAGTGGTATTAGTAGTGGAGGTGGTGGTGGTGGTGGTGGCGGGAGTTAGCGGCGGTGGTGGTGGTGCTGTTGCTGCTGTTGGCGCTGATGCTGGTAGCGGTTGCGGCGACGGTGGTGATGGTCATCGTCGTTGCAGTGTGTGTGTGTGTGTGTGTGTGTGTGTGTGTGCGTGTGTGTGTGTGCATGTATGTTTGTGTGAGTTTTTGACTGCAAAAGTGTATATAAGACAGACTAAATATATATTATTTCAAAAGGAATATCAAAGAAATGCGTTGCACGCTTTGTGGTGTGTTACGTAATTCTTATCACCTACTTATTGTTGTATGGTTTTTCTTTTAAATCGATATTAAAGAAGTTCTTCTGGAGACACACCAACGATTATAAGTGGAGAGTAACGCCAACTGGTGATTACCTTGCCTGCGTCATACAGCAGAATCTACCAGCGTATATCATTCTTCGTTTCCGGCTCCTCCTCTTCCTCCTCCTCCTCCGTGTTATTCTCATTCTTTTCTCCTCCTCCTCCTCCTCCTCCTCTTTCTCTTTCTTCTCTTTCGTTTTCTTTTTGTTGTTCTTCTGTTCCTCCTCCTCCTGCTCGTTCTTCTTCTTCTTCTCCTTCTTCTCCTTTTTCTTCTTCTTCCCCTCCCCTTCTCATCATCCTCTTCTTTCTTTTCTTCACCGCCTTCTCCCCTCCTTTTTCTTCTTTTTTCTCTTTTTCTCTTTCGTCTTTATTGTCTTCGTCTTCTTTCAATTCTTCTCCTTGTCTTACTCTTCCTGCTTCTTCCCCATTTTCTTCTTTTTCCTCCCCTCCTCCCCTTCTATCTTCATCATCATCATCATCATCATCATCATCATTCATTATTATCATCATCCCCAGTAACGCTACAAGATTCAGCATCGTCTTTATCATCAACATAGTCGTCGTCGTCATCATCACTATCATAATCTTTATCATCATCCCCTTCATCAACATCTTTATCATCATCATGGCTCCCGCTATTATCATTATTATTATTATTATTATTATTATTATTATTTACAACTTTTACCACTCATACATTCTTAATTTCTGACGATATCACTCAGCAACCAATGAGAAATTGCCACGTCATTGTTAAAAACTATACCCAGAAACAAAAAAAGAAAACGAAAAACACACACACACACATAAGATAGCCAAACGTTTCTTTACACAAGCAGAGCAACTGATGTCTGGAAGATGAATGTTTGAACTAAATCCAAAATATAAACTGGAGTTTCAAAACTGTTTCGCTTTTTTACTGTTTGACTTTTTGGTTTTCACTTTACAAGTAACAGCTATAAAAAGTTCCATATACTTCTAATTCATACACAACGTCTGCCTGTCTATTTACTTCTTTATTTTTCTCCGCCGTCCGCGTCTCTCTATTTATCTAACCACATGTCTGTGTGTCTATGTAAAAATTTAACGCTGCGTACTGGCTGAATTTTCGGCATGCTGTATAGAAATCCTAGCAGTATCTGTTCCGATTCTCTCTGCAAACTAATCTGATTTCAAATTCCACCAAGGTCATTGTTGTCTTTCATTCTTTTCGTGTGTTGAGAAGCAAAAGTACCAATTCAAGTTATAATACCTTCTCCGCTACATTTCATGTATAAATATTTATATATAAACCATACTATAATCAAGGATCAACATGTTTATACAAATAAATAAAAGGAAACCCATTGCCTAAGAAAATACTGTAAAATTTATCCTCGGTCGGTTACGATGAGTTTTTCAGTTGGTCTAACCAGCATAACAGCCTGCTTGTGAAATAAATGCTCAAGTGGCTGAGCACCCCTCAGACACGTGTACTCTTAACGTCGTTCTCAGGGAGATTCAGCAAGACACAGAGTGTGACAAGGCTGGCCCTTTGAAATACAGGTACAACTCATTTTTGCCAGGTGAGTGAACTGGAGCACTATGAAATAAAGTGTCTTGCTCAGGCTTTCAAGACGCCGCCAGAAATCGAACTCATGACCTCGTGAGCCGAATATTTTAACCACTAAGCCACACGCCTTCACTTCACCCATCATTAATATTTTGTATATGAAAGACGGCGATCTGGCAAAAACGTTAGCTCGCTGGGTGAAATGCTTAGCGATGTTCCGACTGTCTTTACGTTTTGAGTTCAAATTCCACCGAAGTTGTCTTTCATCCTTTCGGGATCGATAAAGTTGCGTACTGGGGCCGATCTAATCGACTTGCCCTCTACCCCAAAATATCGGGCCTTGTATACCTGGAGCAGAAAAGAATATTTAACATGTTAGAGGCGACGAGCTGGCAGAAACGTTAGCACGCAGGGCGAAATGCTTAGCGGTATTTCGTCTGTCTTTACATTCTGAGTTCAAATTCCGCCGAGGTCGACTTTGCTTTTCATCCTTTCGGGATCGATAAATTAAGTACCAGTTGCGTACTGGGGTCAATTTAATTGAGTGGCCCTCTCCCTAAGAATTTCGGGCCTTGTGCCTAGAGTAGAAAATAACATTTTGTATATGAAAAACAGATTTAAATGAATATTCAATAGACAAACTGTAATGCGTAAGGAAGAAAAAAATCCCCGATGAATCTGTTGTGATTCTCTCTGTGCCCTGAGTTCACATCATGCTAAGGTCAAGTTTCTTTCTTAATTTCTGACGATATCAATCAGCATCCAATGAGAAATTGCCACGAAAAAAAATCACACCAACATCAGTTGTCAAGCGATGGTAGGAGGGGACACACACACACACACACACACATGATTGGCTTTTTTTAGTTTCCGTCTACCAAATCCACTCACAAATTTTGGATCGACCTGAGGCGATAGCAGAAGGCTAAGGTGGCCCAAGGTGCCACGCCGTGGGATTGTACCTGGAACGATGTGGTTTGGAAGCAAGCTTCTTACTATATATCCACGTATAATAACAAATCTCTGTAGAATATATATGTATGTGTGTGTGCGTGTGTGTGTGTGTATTTGACAGGATTGCACACAGTTTCCATCTGCCAACGCCACTCACAAGGAGTTGTCGGTACGAAACTAGAAGACTTTTACTCAAGACTCTGAGCAGTGGGATTGAACCTGAGGCAACGGTTGAAAATCGAGGTACTTAACCACTCGGCCCTACCATCGCCTGTAGAATTCTACTTCTACAAATACAGTGTTTAGTATTGTTGAGTGACAAAATCGATAAGGGTCACTTAAAATACTTGACGCATTTTCTTCTGACTCTGGGTCCAAATCTCCCTTTTCATTCTTTAGTGGTCGATTGAATACAGTCACCAGAATCAATAAGATCGATTAACCCCCTTCCTTCAAAGCTGCCTTTTTGGGGGGCTAACTCAGAAGATATCACAAATACAACTCTAACGATTGTTGAATGATAGAATCGTAAGAATATTAGAAAACATGTTTTGTAGTGTTTCGTCTGAATGTTAAAGTTCTGAGTTCAAATCTTGCCGAAGTCAACTCTGTATTTTTATTCTCTGAGGTGTATAGATTAAAATACCAGTTAAGTAGAGGGTTTACCTAAATCGAAAAACGCCCTCCTTCAAAGTTCAGGCGTTGTACCTTTTTTAGAATCAAGTTATTAAAGAAATGGTGACGTCTACTTTTTATATTGAATGAAGACAAGAGAGATATCGAGGAAATATTAATTATATAAAAATGATCAAATGGAATAGAGGGAGGAGGCCATCTGTTTCGGTCTTATTGGAATCTCTTCAGAAAAGGTTAACTTAAG
>NC_142947.1:43583848-43591498 GCF_046866305.1 Octopus bimaculoides | reverse complement strand
ATAGAACGTAAGGCAGGATTAACTGGTTCATTCAACACATTTTGCCACTGGATGCTCAACACGTTATAGAAGAGGATTAATTGGTTCATTCAATACGTTATGCCAGAGGATTAACTCGAACACTTAACATGTTGTCACAGGATTAACCACCATGCTGTACATATTGCAAGGCAGCATTTACTGCAGTATTCTCAACATTGTACTGATGGATTAACTGCTGCACTCAACACAAAGACCGGATTAACTGCCACTGAAGACATTCTGCATTTAATACTGCATTGAAAGGTCAGAGAAGAACAGAACGTTAATATAACAGGTTAAATATTTTACAGTATTTTAGATTCGTTTCTCCAAATTCTCAGAATCTTCATACTTCATACTCTTTTACTTCGTACTTCATACTTCATACCCCTTGATCTCTGTGTTCCTTGCCCAGTCCAGGAACGTTCTCCTTGGGACCTTTCTCAGGAACCTCACGTCGGTCTTTTGTATTCGTGATCGTTCTCTTTCGGTCAGTATCCATCGTTCAGGACCTGAGGTAAGGATGGGCACGAAAACCGAACTGAAGATGACAAATTGGGCTTTTTTCCCTTTCACTTAACTTTATTCTTCTGGGGACCGGATGCCGGAGCTGGTGCATTGCAATGCTAACACCGGCAATTCTCGAAACACTATTTAAATACTTTAAAAAAAAAAAAAACCTTTATATAAAAACGATGAAACACCTGTACACACCTGTCGAAACACGGTTAACACCTGTTAATGTGACAGAAAATTTAATGTAACAATAAAATATACTTAATGTGAAGAGAAATACTTTTTGCCGCAGGAAATATATTTAATGTGACAGAATACATATTAATCATTTGCAATGATTTTTTTTTTTAACAATTTGATACTTTCACAAAATATTTTTTTTTTCTTTTCTTCCTATTTTTCAGGTACGTATGCAGCTACTGTTATCATTCATATCACAAAGGGAGGCGTTTTGTTATTGATAATGTTGTTGTTACTATCGTCGTTGTAGTCATTGTTGTGATTGCTGTTGTTGCTTAGTCACAATTCAGCCTTGATTAAGCAGACTTATGATCAGGAGCTTTCTAAATGTGACCATCCCGTCCATATTTCTTTCAGGCAGCGTGCATGCATCCAAAATCTCATTGGTTATGTCGTGTTATTTATTTTACTTGTAAAACGGCAGGACGTGTGAGTTTTGGGTAATTTAGCTGCTATTTTTAGCATGGAGGGACTGCAAGCAGTTTCTATGCTCGGTTCCTATGACGACATTTGTTGTTGATGTTGTTGATGATGTCGTTGTTATTGTTGTTATTGTTATTGTTGGTGCTGTTCTTGTTTAACCCCCAGGTCAAACTTGATCAAGCGGGCATGATAAAAGGCATTCCAGCCATGACCACCCAGCTTTTTCGCCAGACATATTCTAACCTGGACTTCATTAACATTCAATAATAACCTACACTGTGAGGTTGACTTGGCTGCCCTTTTTAGCAAATATTGCCACAACTTATTGCCCCACCCACGCTGGCTCTGTACTCGTTGTTGCTAATGTTTAGCCACAGGTCAGCTCTAAATGACCAAAACCTCTTGATAAGAGGTTCAGCAGTATATCTACCCCACCCAGTACCTTGTGTGGTGGCTTCAGCGGATGCGCTTCGTTGAGAGCATTCGCACAATGTCTACAATTTCAGGTTACCGTCTTCGCTCCCACAGCTCTCATGAAGAAAGGGACGGTGCAAGGGGCCGACGCATTCACCTGATTGAAAAATGCATTCTGCTTTAGGCACAAGGCCTGTACATCGACCCCGGGTACCTTACTGGTACTTATTCCATTGATTCTAAAATGATAAAAGGCAAAGTCGACCTTGACGAAATTTGAACAAAGAGCGTAAAGACAAGCTAAGTGCTGCTTAGCATTTTTTCCGTCATGCTTACGACCCAGCCAGCTCGTCGCTTTCACCATAATAATCATAATGAAACAAATCATTAACAAGAGCACTCAGAGAGGGCAAACCTCCGCCAAGGCAACACCAACGTCCTCTCAACGATTAGCCGGAGAGGAATTTTAAAATGAGAATATCTGAAATAAACTTGACTGCTCTCACAAGCAAGAATACTAAAAATGAACCCGACCGCTATCAAAAATTTAGTTAAAAAACAGAAAAAGTCAACTAGAATTCTCGTCCGGGATCGGATCGATTCCAACACCTAATCAGTTTGTGCCAGGCACAAGGCCGATCATCCCTGAAATTTTATTCGGATCCATCCAGCCGTTCTTGAGATATCTTGTCCATGGACAAACAAACACTTCTGAAAACAATGCCTCCGCCTTCGCTAAGATGGAGGTAATAATCCTTTCTACTAAAGGCACAAGGCCTGTAATTTTGCTGGGAGAGGACTGGCCGATTACATCGACCCCAGTGTTTCACTGGTACTTAATTTATCGACCCTAAAAGGATGAAAGGCACAGTCGACCTCGGTGGAATCAATAATAATAATAATAATAATAATAATAATGATAGTCCTTTGAGGACTTGAAATTTTGAGAGAAGGATTAAGTCGGTTATCAGCAAGTGCACTAAACAACACCAACACCACCACCGTCATCATCATCATCATCATCATCATCATCATCATCATCATTATCCTCCTCCTAATCATTATCCTCCTCCTAATCATTATCATCATCATCATCATCATCATCATCAACGTCATCACCATCATCATCATCATCATCATCATCAACGTCATCACCATCGCCGCCACCACGACAAGCAGGTTCGCGACCAGTATCACTTTCCCCCGCACCATCACCTCCATCATCTCCACCACCACCACCACCACCACCACCACCACCACCATCAAGAGCAACAACAACAACAACAACAAACACAACCCCCTCAACAGAACTCTGTCTACCAGACTTTCTCTCCTACTGACCTTATTATAGTCTAGATGTTGTTGTTGTTGTTGCTGCCATCCTTGTTGGTCTTGTTTTTTTCTTTGTCCATAACCTCTCTCTCTATACATAACATATGACTTGATATTCATTCTATTCCGCCGCCGCCGCCGCTGCTGCTGCTGCTGCTGCTGCTGCTGCTGCTGCTGCTGCTGCTGTTGTTATTATTATTATTGTTCTTCTTCACGTTATTTGTTTCGCCCCTCATTCGTTATTTTTATGGGGGGGGGGGGTACAATGTTTTCTTCTTCTTTTTCTTCTTCTTCCTCCTCTTCCTCTTTTCTTCTGCTACTTCTTTCTTTTCTTCTTTTTCTAATTATCCTTTACATCTGCTGTTGCTTCTTCCACCTCCTCCTCCTCCTCCTCCTCCTCATCATCATCATCATCCCTCTCCTCCTCCTCATCATCATCATCATCATCATTCTCATTTTTATCAGCGTTACCTTTATTCTCATGCTGACCATCAGTATCGTCATCATCGGCTATCTTCCCTTCCCCCTCCATCATCATCAGCATCAACCTCTTCTTCTCTTTCTTCCTCATCTTCTCGTTTGTCTTTTCTCTTCTTCTTCTTTTTCTTCTTCTTCTTCTTCCTCTTCTTCTGCTCGTTGTTTCGTCTGCCGTTATTACCTCTATCAACCCTCCCACCCATCATCGTAATCGTTGCAATACTCCCACAACCACCCCCACCACCAACACCACCATCGTCCTCACCACCACCATCACCAACAGTAGCAGCAACAACATCCACCACCTCCTCCTCTTTTTCATCATCATCATCATCATCATCTGTATCACTGATATTATTTCCATTAACATTATTTGTTATTCTTTTATTGCTTCGTCTTTCCCATATTATCCATATTATTGTTATATTGTTGTTGTTGTTGTTGTTCCAGCCATTGTTATTCCAGTGGCCTATATACTGTACACCAATGTAACTCGTGGCCTTTTATTTTGGTTTCGTCTGTTTCTTTAAATTATTATTATTATTTATGGAAGTATTCTTATCATCATCATCATCATCATCATCATCATCATCATCACCATAGCCTTCCTCCTCAAAATCATCATCATTATTATTATTATTATTATTATTATTATTATTATTATTAAGGTGGCGAGCTGTCAAAATCGTTAGCACGCTAGACGATATGCTTATCGGTTATTTCCGCTGCTGCTACGTTCTGAGTTCAAATTCTGCCGAGGTCAACCTTTCATTTTCACCCTTCGGGATCGATAAACTAAGTACCAGTAAAACACTGGAGTTGACTAAATCAACTAGTCCCCTACCCCAACTCTTAGGCCTTGTGCCTTCAGTAGAAAGGATTATTATTATTAGTAGTAGTAGTAGTATATGATAAAGCAAAAGGCGCTAAAAAGAGGATCCGAGAGACTGTCCATGTATCGTTATCATAATAAACTTTATATATATAAGTGAAATGTTATATTTTAGATGCATGCGTGTGTGCATATGCATGTGTGTATGTAATCGATATTTTATTATTATTTATATTTTCTAATTATTATTTTACTATTATCATTATCATTATTATGAGCTTGCAAATTGTTAGCAACAATGGTTGGTGGTTTCCAGTGTGACAATCATTGGATAACTGGAATTGCCACGGTGAGAACGACAGAAGCAGCAGTCTTTACCGTTCTTTACTTCCTTGGCACTTCACAGGGGCGTTAGAGGTCGGTAATCGAATAAACACACAGACATTGTCACACGCATACACACATATGCACATGCATTACACACACGTGTACGCACAACACGTGGAGCTTCCGCGTAGTTTCTGCCTAGCAAATTCCATTCATACCATATTGATCAACGTTCCAGATCAATAAATAGATAAATCGATGGAAATAATAAGCAACAACAAATATAAGAGGTTGTAATTGATCTAAAAATTACTTGATAGGTAAAAGAAGACAGACAGACAGACAGACAGACAGACAGACAGACAGATAGATAGAAAAAAGGCGGCGAGCTGGCAGAGTGGTTAGCACGCCGGGCGAAATGCTTAGCGGTATTTCGTGTGCCGTTACGTTCTGAGTTCAAATTCCGCTGAGGTCGCATTTGCCGTTCATCCTTTCGAGGTCGATAAATTAAGTACCAGTTACGCACTGGGTTCGATGTATTTGACTTAATCCCTTTGTCTCTCCTTGTTTGTCCTCTCTATGTTTAGCCCCTTGTGGGCAATACATAAATAAGAAAGATAGATAGATAGATAGAGAGAGAGAGAGAGAGAGAGAGACAGACAGACAGACAGGCAGACAATAAAACTGCGACCAGGTATAATACAAAAATCAGTGAATATCTATTTCCGTACAGTAGATATGCACATATAGGTATATACACACATACACAATCACAAACAAACACACACCTGCATGTATATATATTGCAAAACAAATATATATATATATATATATATATATATATATATATATATATATATATATATATATATATATATATATATATATGTGTGTGTGTGTGTGTGTGTGTACTTGTGTATGTATGCGTATATATTGTTTGTGTTGTGATTGGAACGTATGTACGTCACAAAGAATGCGTATGAATGATATGAATATGTATTTGTGTGGTTATCGTTCTATGTTCACGTGTACGTGCGCATGCGCGTGTGTGTGTATGTGTGGGCATGTGTGCGTATGTGCGCATGTGTTACAGAAAACTCATCAAACAATCGTAAACCCGGGGGATTTGAGATGCCTTAATCGTAAAATTCCCGTCGGGAGTTAGTGTTATTTTTCCAAAAGACCTTTCGTACCTATGCTAGCCATAAATAGAGAATGTCTATTTAATAATGGACGATATAAATGTCGGTCGGTCTGTTGTTTGATTGATAAATTTCTCCAGTCGCGAACTGTGTCGTATAAACCGATTATTATTCTTAAGGCGGCTAGTTGGCAGAATCGTTAGCACACCGGGCAAAGTGTTTAGCAGCATTTCTCCCGTAATTTTGTTCTGAGTTCAAATTCCATCGAGGTCGATTTTGCCTTTCATCTTTCTAGGGGTCGATAAATAAACAAGGAAACACTGGGTTCAACGTAATCGACTAGTCCCTTCCTGCCAAATTTCAGGCCTTGTACTTTTAGTAGAAAGGATAATTATTATTATTATCATTATTAGCTGCCCACAGACAGCAGACTAAGGTGACACTTGTTTACTAGTTATGCTTCAAGAACTCTGCCAAGAATTCTTTCAGTTCCAAGCAATGCTGACTTTTGTAGGTGTTCTACCTTCACACTTGCACCAATCTTTTTCAGCCATGTTGCTAGTTGAGTGCTGATACTTCCAAGTGCACCAATTACTATTGGCATCACGTCTACTCTCTTCATTGACCACAACCTTCGTATTTCCCACTTCAAATCATCATAGGTGTTTATTTTGTCTTCTTCTTTCACATTGATCCTGTTGTCACCGGAATATGCTATGTCGATTATCATACATGTTCTTTTTTTTTTATTCACCACAACAATGTCCGGTTTCCGAAGTTAGATCAGGTGATCACACTGGATCATCGCATCCAACAGGACTTTGCAATTATCTTTCTCGGTGACTTCTTCTGGAGTTTGCACATACCATGTCTTTGCTCTTTGTAGGCCGTGATTTCCACAGAGCTCTCAATGGATCATTCTAGCCACATTGTCATGGCGTCTTTTGTATTCGTCTTGTGCCAATTTCTGGCATTCGCTAACGATGTGCCACACCGTTTCACCCTTCTCACATTCTACATTTGTCGCCATCCTTAGAGTTGTCTATTCTGCATTTGTGACTATTATTATTATTATTATTATTATTGTTATTATTATTATCATCATCATCATCATCATCATCATCATCATCATCATTATTATTATTTGCATTTTTGAACTAAGAGTTTCAGAGCATATCGCCTTTTCACATTTTCGCTTCGTTCACCACCACCATCATCATCATCATCAGCATCATCATCCTCTTCGTCGTCCTCGTTGCTGTCATCATCCCGGTTGTTATCATCGTCGTCCGCATCGTCAGCAGCATCATCATACTAGCATTTTCGTCCGGATTAACACTCTCGTCTCCAATTCCCCACTCTGTCGATAATCTTCAGATTCAAAAAAAAAAAATAGATAAAAAAGCGTCGAGTTAATCCAATATCGTTGTCAACTGGAATCCGTACACCAATAGCTTTATCATGGAGGCTATAAAATCGATATTCAATCAATCGATGTTTTGTCAATGTTGTTCCTACCGTCTGCTGTTATTTCTTTTCTACTCTGCCTGACATTAAAGCCAACAACGCCGCCCCTCCCCCCTCTGCCACAATTTCCTTCTTCAGAATTTTAATCGGCAAACATGGAAATAGGTCAAAACTTTTGCCCAAATCTCAAAAGAATAAAGGTTTTAACGAAAGCTCTTGCGATATTAAATGCAAAAAGTGCATTCTTTCAACTACTTATTGGTGTCGAAAGTTAAATTTATTAAAACAAACGCGCTCACACGCAAACTTACACAACCACACGCATGTATATATATATATATATATATATATATATATATATATATATATATATATATATATATATATATATTTATATATATATATATATTTATATATATATATATATATATATATATATATATATTTATATATATATAT
>NC_142947.1:43573848-43576348 GCF_046866305.1 Octopus bimaculoides | reverse complement strand
GATTCTAAACTACAAATTTTTCTCTAAATGGATGGCGATATTTATGGCGCACATAGAACAAAAAACCAGAGTGAAAAGCAAAAACAAACCTGCCTTTAGTTAATTGGATACGAACGTTTCGCGGTTAAGATATTAATCTATTCCGTCTCATCAGCCCAATATTCTGATAAATCTGAAAGTGTCTCTAAAAAATTCACGGTAATTTCTGGCCATGCGACGCCAAAAATCAACGAGAAGAAAAGGCACTTACGAATTCATCGGCTAGCGAGTTCAGGCATCCCATCTCAAAAGTTCATACTGAACTACTTGGCAAAATTGTTAATTATTAATTCTATTACTAATTGACGATTCCCTGCCCTTATTCTTGTATAATTTACATATATATATATATATATATATATATATATATATATATATATATATATATACACATATATATATACACACATATATATATATATATATATATATATATATATATATATATATATATATATATATATATATATATATATGGCCATGTGGTAAGAAGCTTGCTTCCCAGCCACATGGTTCTGGGTTCAGTCCCACTGCATGACACCTTGGGCAAGTGTCTTTTACTAAAACCTCCGGCTGACAAAGTCCATGTGAGTGTATTTGACAAAGAGGACCTGAAAGGAACCCATCATGTGTATATGTGTGTGGTGTATGTGTATGCATATGTATGTGTGTGAGGGGATTAGCACACGTTAGGAGATAGGCGTGCATGGTAGAAAATATAGTACTTGATAACCAAATACAGTAATATAGCGCTTTAAACCAGTAAAAAAATTCCTCTGTAAACAGTTACTCCGAGTTTCACATCAAATTCCAGTAACCAATTCTGATAATTACAACCACGATAAATAATAAGCATATTACGATCACAAGATTATTATGAGTGAATGGCATGACCAATAGAGAGAAGGTAAAGGAGAGAAAGGACGGTTCCTGTAGAGAGCAGAACCCGGATATTCTTAAGTATCTGCAACAGAAAATAAAGATTTTCGGTGGAAAATATTCCAAAGACTCCTACAGAGCACTTCCTTTTCATTTAGCAGCAGATAAATGGTTCTAATGAGGCAAGAAATAGCGATTTCGTTCCTACTTCTATTCAGAAATGTATTTCATATATATATATATATATATATATATATATATGTGTGTGTGTGTGTGTGTGTGTGTGTGTGTGTGTGTCTGTGTGTGTGTGTGTGTGTGTGTGTTTGTGCGTGTGTGTGTGTGTGTGTGTGTGTATGTGTGTGTGTATACATAGGCACATATATATATATATATATATAAGTATATATGAATATATATATGTATATATATATATATATGTGTATAGATATGTCTCTCTCTCTCTCTCTCTCTCTCTCTCTATATATATATATATATATATATATATATATATATATATATATATATATATATATATACGCACACATTTACGTACATATCTGCAGACAAATGGCTATAAGTTGCCCTGTTTATAATTATACGGTGTGTGTGTGTGTGTGTGTGTGTGTGTATTCTTTTATTCTTTTATTCTTTCACTAGTTTCCATTAATTTACTGCGCCCAGGCTGGAGCACCTTGAAGGGTTTTTAATCGACCCCATAACGTAAGTTTTAAACTGAATACTTATTCTTTCGGTCTCTTTGTCTAACCCTTAATTTGCGGGGACGTAAACACACCAACACCGGTGGGCAAACGGTTGTAAGGGACAAACATAGTCACTAAGACATACACACAATCAGGCACACACACACACACACACACACACACATATATGATTGACCCCTAAATCCACAAGAGTTTTCTCTCTCTCTCTTTGTTTATTTCCTTGAATTGTCTTCTGATGAAGAGCGTAGGCTCGAAACAAAAAGGACTTTCTCACCTTCTCGAAACTCAAACTAATACACCTGCTTGTTGTTTATACACCTGTCTTTGTCTTTTGTTTTTCTGTAAACTTCAACTATATATATATATATATGTGTGTGTGTGTGTGTGTGTGTTTGTGTCTGTGTCTTTGTGTGTGTGTGCGTGCGAGCATGTTCGGATGTGGTGGTGGAGCTGATGGTGTCGATGGTGGCTTCGGTACTGCCGATTCCGATGAATGAAATGAAGAGGATCGTGTTTTTTGGATAGTGCTAGGGATGTCGGCGGCAGTGCCAAGGGTGTTGATCAACGTGTTAGTATATGCGATAGTGATGGTGGTGGTGGTGACAGAAGTAGTTGTCGAAGAGGTGGTGGTGGTGGTGGTGGTGGTGGTGATTGCGGATTTGCTGGTAGTGACGTTGTTGATGATGATGTTCTTGATCCTGATGATGCTGGTGTCTGTGATAATGGTCGTTGTGGCGTAGAAGGTGATGGTGGATGCTGAGGGGCTAATCGTGTGACAAGGAGTTCTGCAAATGGCGTTATAAGTGTTGCCTGGAGTGTCAGATCGATAATTTTATATCCGTCCCTCCTCTAATTTAATT
>NC_142947.1:43556348-43566348 GCF_046866305.1 Octopus bimaculoides | reverse complement strand
TCATCTCTCTTTTACTCTCTCTCTCTCTTTATATATATATATATATATATATATATATATATATATATATATATATATATATATATACATGCGTGTGTGTGCGTGTGTATGTATGGATGGATGGGTGGATGGGTTTATATGAAGGTATGCATATTCATATAAATTTTACTTAGCATTTTAATTCGCGTATCACATTCTCAGCACGTATTTCAGTAAGAACAGTTTTCTCTTATTTGTCGACTGAAAACGTCGTGTGTGTGGTGGGGTAGGTGTGGGTGGGGTAGGTGTGGGTGGGGTGGGGTAGGTGTGGGTGGGGTGGGGTAGGTAGGTGGGGTGGGTGGGTGGGGGTGGGGTGTTAAGTGCTCTGAACATATTTATAGAGAGAAAAGTTATTTCTTCTCTTTCCTCGTAACAGAATCGTTAACACATCGGAGACTGTGTCACTCATTACATTTTATTCCACATAAAGAGAGAGAGAGAGAGAGAGAGAGAGAGAGAGAAAGGGAACGAGAGAGAGAGAGAAAGGGAACGAGAGAGAGAGAGAGATAAAGAGAGAGAGAGAGAAATGGAGAGAGAGAAAGTGAGAGGCAGACAGAGATTATGCATAGACACAGGTATAACTAGATGCTCACACACATAATTGGAGGGCGAAGGGAGGAGTGCGAACGAGTGTCCTTAAAATGTGAGAAACATTAGAACACCTGATGTCAAATAAATCAGCGTCGAATCAGCGGGGCCAAATAGGCGGCGGCTAAACGGCTATGCCATGATGTCTCATACACAGTGGAAATGTTATGGAATCTCCAACAAATCCGAAGTATAAGCTTTCAGCTGTTTAATTCACCGGACAATCTGCTCGTTGGTTTATCTTCCCAAATGGTAGAATATCTCACATACACGAGTACCCTCAGGCTATTCTCAGTTACAATAAACGTGACACTGTGTCGAAGCTTGGACATATACATACATACATACATACATATATATATATATATATATATATATGTGTGTCTGGTACAGTCCACCTGATGTGTTTCTATGCGCTCCTCGTCCACGCAGATTTATTCTCAGCACTTACGTCTGATCGACGTAATCATAAGTGAGATAGCATACGATAGCAAACAGTGGAATCGAACACGCAACGATTCTGTTGGGAAGGGAACGTCTTAGCAACTTAGCCATGCCTGTCTCTAAACTAAAATTGAACTATAATAACTGTCTTGGTACACCATAAATAGTTTGGCAGCCGTCACTTAGCGCCATCTTGCATGTAATGAGCATTAGTGCAATGGGTTTACAGAAATAGAAAGAATATAAGATGAGGAGATATGAGAGAGAAAGAGAGGGACAGAGAGGGGGTGAGAGGGATGAACATGAGTGTGATCAGACAGTCAGACAGAGGCAGAGACGAAGAGACAGAGAGATAGAGACTAACAGACAGACAACTAGACAGATATAAGAGGATAGTGGCTGGAAGGTATGGGTATGTTTGAGGAAGTTCGTGGAACTTAAGAGCTCTACATATAGAATGGAAAGCATTAATAACTCCCCCAGGGTCTTCTGGTTATTGTGTCATTTGGGGAAACATAATGGCTTTTCATAGATACACACACGGATACACACACACACACACATTTACACGCTCGGACGTACAAAGAGACACGCATATATGTACGTGTGTACGTATTGAGCATGCGTATAAACAGTTATATAGACAAACTGTGGGCAAGTACATATATGTGCGTATACAGGTATGCGCAATCATACATGCAGGCGTACACACGTGTATACATCCATGCACGCATACGGACATACATAGTGGTGTATAGTTATCTATATTCGTTCTATAATAACTGCATAAACAAGTGCTGATATATATCTATATATGTATATACGTACCCCTCCCCCCACACACATACATACACACATACATATATATATACATTCTATGTATTTATATTTCTACATATATGCACATATATATACGCACATATATATATATGTATATATATGTATGTGCATATATATATATGTATATATACATATGTATTTATATGTATATATGTATATATATATATATATATATATATATATATATATATATATATATATATATATATATATGTATACGCACACTTATGTATAACATACGCACATGAAGGTTTGTATTATAATATATATTTGGTACACACTAACTTCTGTGTGCTTCTATTGCATTTATGCGAACCTCCATATTCTTACATCGACTGAAAATAAATGTGTGTTGGGTGTTGTGGGTGTGTGAGGTGTGTTGTGCGCGCATGTGTGTGTGTATGTGCGTTTGCGTGTAGGCGCGTTGTTTAGTGGTTAGGACGTTGCAGTCATGGTCGTAAATTTGTGGCTTTGATCCTGAACAGGGTGATGCGATGTGTTCTTGAGCAAAACACTTCATTTCATGTTGTTTCCGACATAGACAATAATGAATATTCCCATGATGAACCGTCGTCCTGTTCAGTGGAGATAGATAGATAGATAGATAGATAGATAGATAGATAGATATATTATATTTATATATTGATACGTACAGATATATATATATATGTATATGTGTTTGCATATATATATATATATATATATATATATATATATATATATACATACACACATATAGAGAGATATAGATATATATACACATATATATATAGGCACTTATATATGTGTGTGCGTGTCACAGTGTATGTATAGAGATGGATTGAAAAGTATTTATTACAAGATTATTTGTCTAAGCTTCGAATAATTAATCTTTTATGTAATTAGAATGTTTGCTGTTATATTGTACCGGGGCAATTCTCAGCTGCACGATATCCAAATTAAATTCTGCATATCTTATCTCACGTAGAATATAATATACGTGTAACACATACACGCGTGTGTTTAGGCGTATATGTGCACATCTACGCTACGTCTGCACATGAATGTGTGCTTACAGTGGTAATCATTCACCTTTGCTCAACGACACGGACAGAAAACGTGCGTATGTATGTATGTAAGTATTTATAATTATAGTTATTTATTTAGCTATTCATTTATGTACGCTTTATTGTCTCTCTTCAACAATAGTCTCAAGCAATATTTGTAAATTTCGATGGGGCTGCAATACAATTAAAACTTGTAGTGTAACTTTCTTATCTGTTTACCCGTCTCTTCGTGTACATATGTATATATATATATATATATATATATATATATATATATATATATATAAACACATATATGTGTACATATATATACATACATATATGCATACAAATACACTTACATGTATATATGCACGCATATAAATATTCATATATATATACATTTAAACACACGCACACATTGATGTATGTATGTATAAATATATACATGTGGTATGCGCGTGTGTGTGTGTACATATATGTATATGGAGAGTGGAGGGGAGATAGACGTACATATAGTTCATATACTTATACAGAGACGTGTATTCATATATTGATATATATATATCTATATAAAGACACATATGTATTACCATGCACGAACACACACACACAGATATATATATATATATATATATATATATATATATATATATATATATATATATATATATATATATATATAAATAAAACCACATACACACATTTGCACATTTATAAATGCATATCAACCGTCTTTGTTCTCCAACAATGGCCATATTATCGGCAATAGAAGGAAACTGCGGAACCTACTTCGACATGTAAGGTTTAATAATAATACTTGTTAAGGGAGAACATTATATTTACAGAAAAGAACTCATTCATGTATCTGTGGACCGGGGGTAAGTGCGTATCCGTTTCAGAGATGCATCATTCTGCAAATACTTTTAATAAGCTGTTAGGCTACCTGCTGTGAACGCAGTGGTTTTGTTAATAAGAATCTACTCCATGACAATTGTCAATCCTTCTGCCATTCATTTATCGTATGTAGGTGAGGCTAACGACCCTAAGCACACACGCGCACACGCACACGCACACACACACGCACTCACTCACGCACACACACTCACTCACTCACACACATAGACGCACATGCACACACGTGCACAAAAACGCAAGTACGCATATATGTATAGATATGGCCGTAGTGAAATGACTGAAACATGTAAAAGAATAAAAAAATGTATATATATATATATATATATATATATATATATATATATATATATGCATGTATGTCTGTATGTATACACACATATATATGCACATACATGCGTATATAGATAGATAGATAGATAGACATACATACATACATACATACATACATACATACATACATACATGATTCTTACTTGAAAATCCGACATTCCTGAAATAATAACTTAGTCTAAGACTATATACTTCAACTTAGAAGTCCCACCGCGACGTCCTCTTTCGAGAATGGTTCCGCCAAGCACTTACTGCATCTGGTAAGTAAGATCTGCAAAACATTACCTGCACAGAAAATATACCAGTCCCCTTCAAAAAAAAATACACATCTTTAAAAGAAAAATATCCAAACCATCATACAGTGTCTACAGATAATTGAAAAATAGTGGGGGCGGATTGAGCAGTAGATGATGGTGGGGAGGGAGCGCGGCCCCAGAATAAATGGTGTGTTCTACTGCGCCCTATGGGCATGATTGCGAAAGCATTGTCGCAGAGAATGGCCAGTGGTACTGACAGTAACAGTCACTTCACCGTGCGCGGCTCAATTCTGAGAAGGGCCTCAGTAATCCCTAAAGTGTCCCTCGGTGTGTAGTTCCTGTATTCAGTGACATATATACTAATTCCATGAATACATCGTCAGTCGAACAACTGAATGCTCATCGTCGAAATTGACGGAGATGTTATTATTTATTTATTTATTTTTGACAATGCGGTATGATCTTCAGAAAGTGTCGTTTGTATGTTTCCGTGCTGCCATATTTCTTTTGATTATCCCTTTCTGATTAATTAAATTAGAGAAGCGATTGATATAAAATTATCGATCTGACACTCCAGGCAATAATCATAACGCCATTTGCAGAACTCCTTGTTACACGATAAGCCTCTCAGCATCCATTAACACCCTCTGCACCAGCCCTTTCACACCCTGTGTCACGCTGAATCTCCCTGAGAACTACGTTAAGAATACGCGTATCTTTGGAGAGCTCAGGAACTTGCACGTCAATTTCATAAGCAGGCTGTTTCGTTGGTCCGATTAACTGGAACCCTCGTCGTCGTTTGAACGTAAAGACGGCATTTGAACGTAAAGACAGACGAAATACCGCTAAGCATTTCGCCCGGCGTGCTAACATTTCTGCCATTTGGCCGCCTTTCGTTACATACACACGTTTAGCCGTCATTCGAGCGTGACTTGGTATTTTGTACTACGCTTTCACAAATTGTTTTAGGTGTCTGGATTGTTACGTGGAGACACAGACACCCTTTTGGATCCTGCAATTTTGAACCAACGCAAAAAAAAAGCGAGTATTCGACATCGGAGGCGGGGCGAATTGCAGGCTGATAATTATTTACAGCATGGGTTCAATGAACCAACGTCAAATAGTGTGCCATGCTCAAGATCACAATGCTTCCCCGGGTCCAAGAATTGAAATCACAATCTTATGGGCGTCAGTCAAAAAACCTAACCACCAGGCCACGTGCTTTCACATAGCAACCCTCCTTTAACCACACCGAATGGAAAGGGGAGAAATACATGGAGTTGAAACATCAACCTATCATCTCAAATAAACATTAATAGTCTTCGTGGATTTGTCTCCATTCACCAAGAAGCAATTATAACGAGAGGAAAATTTATCCGACATATTATCAGCTTAATAAGCGATACAAAAGAGATGAAAATAGAATCGGTGCCCTTTAAAATGGAGACATGGATAGATATAAGCATGTCTCTGTTCGTGTTCTTTATCTGTCCCCCTTCCCTACACCCTCTCACCTCTCACCTCTCACTTCCTCTGTCACTTAGTGTGCATATATTATATATATATATATATATAGTTTTATATTAGTATATATAAGTTGATACATACATACATACATACATACATATAAGTGGGAGATTGAATATGTGTGTATATATATTGTGTGTAAGTCATTTTAACTTTATGAGCATTACAAAATCATTTTTTTAATGTTAAAATACAATAACAAAAACGTGAAAACCAAACTATGTTTTAACTTTATTCAACCGATATATATATATATATATATATATATATATATATATATATATATATACATGCTTATGTATGTATACATGTGTAGTGTGTGCATGTATGTCTGTCTCACTGTGAGCATATATATATATATATATATATATATATATATATATATACATGTATAAGTATACACATATGTCCGTATATATATATGCACACACATACATGCACATATTTATATATATATATATATATATATATATATATATATATATATATATATATATATATATATATATATATATAATGTGTGTGTGTGTGTGCGCTTTATCGTTATATTTCCGAATCCGAGAACTAACAGTCAGTTCTATAAAGTTTCCTGTTTGACAAATGGCAACAGGAAACAACTTCAAAGAATCCGCTTTGAAGCTTTGGAATCTGAAAATTAAAAGCAAAGTACATGTAGAGAAATATAATACTATATGTATGTGTGAGTATCTGAGTCTGTGCGTGTGTGTGTGTGTGTGTATGTTCAAATATATATATGTATATATGCGTATATAGACATTGACACATACACACAGACACAATGTATATGTATACGATAGTGAGCATATGAGAGGTAGTAATAGCAAGCAATCGTACACACGCATACACACACACACATACATACATACATATATTCATGCGTACATGCATATAATGTATGTATGTATGTATGTGTGTGTGTGTGTGTATAGGATTGATTTACTATTGGTGCGTCTCTCACATGCACGCTATGAGATTCCTCATTGTAAACTTTTGTTTTGAGTGTGCATATGTCTGTAGATCTATCTGTAGATCTATCTGTCTGTCTATCTATCTATCTATCTATCTATCTATCTATCTATCTATCTATCTATCTGTCTGTCTGTCTGTCTGTCTGTCTGTCTGTCTGTCTGTCTGTCTGTCTAAATAATTATGAGTTGAGTACTGAGCAAGATGCAGCCAATTTACCTCCTCTAAAATTTGAAGCCGAATATTATTGGTAATCATCAGGTTCGATTTTTAATCGATATCATACCTGTCGATCCAGGCCTCGGTAGGTTCTGGCCGAATGTCAGAAAAATAAATAATAAAACAAAAGCAAACACAAGGAAACCACCATAAGCGAAACGTGTCAACCACCTCAAGCAATTACGTGCACCACCACCACCACCACCACCGAAACCACCACCACCACCGAAACCACCACCACCACCACCGAAACCACCACCACCACCACCGAAACCACCACCACCACCACTGCCACCGCCGCCGCCCATTGTGGATTCAATCTTGGGTTGTACTCGACTGATCATCGGTGTGTAACAATCTCAATAGTCAGGCTTCGTACTAATTACCCGTGATGATCATCAGCACAACGAGCGGCAATTAATTAATCAATAAAATTTGACGAACCTTAACGAAGCAGCAACGACAACAACATCAACAACAACAACATCTAAGGGAATTGCTACTAACACCAATAAAAAAAAACAAACAAGAGTCGTAACCACAGCTACTACAAAGACGAACGCCAACGGTCTCTGTCATCACCGCCGTCGTTGTCATCAACAGCGTCATCATCACCACCACTAACACCCATACACATCATCAGTGTCATCATCATCGCCTCCATCTTCATCACCATCGCCACCACTACCACCCACATCCTTACCATCAAAATCATCATCATCCTCATCATCATCATTGTTGTCATCATCATCATCATCATCATCATTTGTTATCGTTGTCGTCGTCATCGTCCTCCCCTCCCCCTCCTCCTCCTCCTCCTCCTCCTCATCATCATCATCAAGATGATCATCATTATCATAATCACGATGACCACCATCACCAACACCATCATCATCATCATCATTTGTTGTCGTCGTCATCGTCCTCCCCTCCTCCTCCTCATCATCATCATCATCATCGTCGTCGTCGTCGTCATCATCTTCATTTACACGAAAACCAACACACTCTGCCACCACGACGAAGATACGTAACTACGACCGCCCCCCCCCCCACAACCTCCTTCACCTCCACCATTTCTCTCCCCATTTGGACCGACTCGAATCGATGAAGGAGGTTTCAACATAGTTGCACAAACAGCTAGAAATAGCAGTCATATCTCCCTCAACTTTATAACTCGCGCTCTACCGTTCAAAGCCAATGGTAATAATGACAATTCTGATGGGATGGTCACATTGGCTTCGCTCATTAACAGAGACATGTATCGCCAAGTCCATCATCCGTTTCAACAACATCATTTTCAAGGCCAAGCTTCCAGGACGGAATATCCATGGACTGAGGATACTGTCTATGTCGATGTTTTAAGATCGCTGATTACGAAGGCTAGTGTGGGTAGTCACGCCTGGAAGCTCCGTCTGCAAAGGAAAGAAACTTGTCTTCCAAGTACAACCTTGGAGTGTCTCGGTTCTTCCTAAATTCTCCATTTGTTTCAGAGATTGCTTTAAGTATTATGAAATAACGCAATTCCAAGTACAAGACTGACATTATGCTCGGAATGGTCACACATGGACTATTCTTTTACATAAATTTGCATAATTCGAATTCGACCAAAGTTTAACTAACATCATTGTGAGGTCTTGGTTTCACAAACGCGAATATTCATAGACAGAGGGTATTGCCCTCGTCGACCTTAGAATCTATTGTTGCTGATAATGCCTCACAGGGTAGCTAGACACAGAAGCAGGTTCTCTACAGGAGGAATTTTGTCCTTGGTTCAAGAATTTTGTCATTGAGGTTTTTCGGTTCATCCTGAACATCCTTTTCGCTCAAAGACAAACTTGAAAGATCCTAATAAATATTGCAGCTTTTAAAATAAAGCTTATAGTGTATACGGGATGGTCACATTTGGAACGTTTTTTTTTTATTATAGATCAAATATCTTGATCTTCATCCATAATCTGTCTTCGCAAACAAATATTCATGCGGTTGGGCCACCGATCACGTTGACATAGGTGTACTGGTGGCCAAGATCTCAACAGAACAGATTGATCCGCTGGCTGAGTCATGAAGGTGGTTGGTCACGTTTGGATTACCATTGATCAGAGCTGACCTGATGTTCAGCAATTAAAAGCACCACACAATACTGCCATCACCTCACACCTGTTCGTTGATATTCTTTGAGAGTTTGCTGGTTTAATGGTTTAAATCATTTGACTTTGGCTATGCTGGGGCAACGAAATGGTGATATACATATATATATATATATATATATATATGTGTGTGTGTGTGTGTGTGTGTGTGTGTGTGTGTGTGTGTGTGTGTGTGTGTGTATGTATGTGTATGTGTATATATGTATATTTATATACGTGTGGCGTGAAAGTATGTATGTACACAAGTATATACATACATACATACGTACATACATACGTACATACATATATGTACGTATATATGTATGTCTATATACATGCATATAGATATAGATAAATATATATTTATATGTATGTGTGTGTGTGAGCATGTGGAGAGAGAGAGAGAGAGAGAGCGAGGGAGAAAAGAGAGATAGATAGATAGATGGATAGATAGATAGATAGATAGATATACGATTAGGCTCTGTAGGCTTTACCACAGTTTCTGCCACTCAGAATCCAGTCTGGCCGAGCAGTGGAACTGAACCAGAAACCTCATTCTTATGAACTGAACATCTTAACTACTGTGCTACACGATGACATAGAATACAAATACACACACACACACACACACACACACACACACACACACACACACACACACACACACACACCAGCATCATTCCTGCGCATGCGCACA
>NC_142947.1:43541348-43551348 GCF_046866305.1 Octopus bimaculoides | reverse complement strand
GAATCTAACTTGTTTTCTTCAATCTGTTCCCGTCTTTATTTTCGTTTCAGCTGCATACTTGTGTTGGCAGCGGTGGCGGGGCTGTCGGTGTTGTTGTTGTTGTTGTTGTTGTTGTTGTTGATGTTGCTGCTGCTGCTGCTGCTGCTGCTACTACTTCCGTTGTTGTTGTTGTTGTTATTGGTGGTGGTGTCGGTGGTGCTGGTGTCAGTGGTGGTGGTGGTGGTTGTGGTGGTCACCGTCTTCTTTGTCGTGCTGTTCCTGATAGCCAGTGTGGTGGGGGAGGTCGTGGTATTTGTGGAAATGGTGGTGGCGTTTCTGGGAATAATGTGAGGTTGTTAAAAATAGTGTTAGCGAAAGTGTTGAAATCGATGTTGTTGTTGTTGTTGTTGTTGGTGGTGGTGGTGGTGGTAGTTGTCTTAGTGGTCTTTGTAAAAGTTGTTTTGGTGCGGCGGGGCGGCGGCGGGGCGGTGACGGCGGCGGTAACGGCGGCGGTGACGGTGGCGGTGATGGTGGTAATGGTGGTTATGGTGGTGGTGGTGGTGGTGGTGGTGGTGATACTAGTGGTGCTGACGGAGGTTGTGGTGATGGTGGTAGCTGTTCTGAGAGCTGCGATGTTGGTATTGGTCCTAATAGTTGTGCTGGCGGTAAAATGTGATGTGGTGACAATAATGGTATCACCAGAAATAATCCTTTCCAGTATAGACACCAAGCCTGAAATTGTGGGGGAGCGGGGTAGTCGAGTTCTTCAACCCCAGTGCTTAACCTGTTGACTGAATGAAATATAAAACTACAAGCTATATTCAGTTCATTCAGAGTTGCCTCCCTTAGGTACATATCCTTGACAAGAGTCAAAGACTCGAAACATTGATCAATTTCCTTAAAACAGTAGGTATATGAAAAAAAAAAACAACATATAGTTTATATTTATATAACAGAACAAAAAGAAAATGGAGATTGGGAAGTTAATTGTTTATTAATAACAGCAAATTAATCATCATCCCTTACAGCTGTTTTAATTAACATTCAGTAAATATTAAGTAAATATTGAATTTATATGACTTGAGGACATCTTCAGAGGGAAAGAAAATACCCTTAGGTGTTTTATATGTGTTAATGTCTTCATTATAGCACGCACGCACACACACACACAGACACACGTAGAGATACACACACACACACACAGTGAGGCACGCACATACGCACAAGCACGCGCGCACACACACAATCGCATATATAAATATTATATGCATGTATATATGCATCTATGTATGTATGTACGTATGTTTGTATGTATTAAAGTATGTAACAATACATGAAGTCAATTTCGTATTGAGACTTACTTTGTTTCGCCTTACGGCGTATTCTAGTGTCTCGATAAGCCGTGAAGTGAAACCTAAATGTCCCATCAAAAATAAACTTGACTCTATTTTCAGTATTGAGTACTGACCCCAGCTGTAAATGTTCCGTTGTTATGCTTAAACTTGTTTTTAACATATTTTAAAGATTGCATACTCAACCCCCACCCCCAGACACACACACAACCAACAGCTAGGGATTGAAAAGTTCACAAATTTTCAGTACTTGCCAAAGGACTTCTATGTGATGTTGATTTGAATATGTTCAAAGGGCAATTCCATAGGTTTGTTTTTTTTGTTTTTTTTTATGCGATATACAAGATGAGCCCATATTACGGCATAAAACGCAAAGCGTTATCTTTGTTCGAGTCAATATTTCACCAGTACCGACTCTGGGAACAAGGTCGGGAAATAAGCCTAAAGCATGCCAGCGTTAATGCTAATGGCGATGGTCTAGTATAACCACAGCCTCAGAATAATAGATTAATATATATATATAATGAATAGAATAATAGAATATGTGTGCGTGGAGACAATTTGATAGATAGATAGATAGATAGATAGATAGATAGATAGATAGATAGCCGGACGAACAGACGAACAGACAGACAGATAGATAGGTAATAGATAGGTTGATAGATAAAGAGACAGATCGAGGCCTCACTTTTGCAGTTTTTTTCTTAATAAAACACAATAGAGGAAAGTAAATAAAGACATTGTCAATAGTTCTAGACTCTACAAATATTTCTTTAGAAAACAAAATAGTATTTTAGTCAATCATGGCGGAGAATAGATTGTTTGATTGAATAAACTTCGTTTTTGTAGCTTCCATACATAAGACGTTTATTGAATTTATATTTACGCTACACACTTGTTTGAGAAACAAGCTTACATTCGCATCAAATCTATTAAAATATCTCCTTAAAAATATTGTAACTCTTATCATAATACAAGCAAAATTAAGGTTGACTCCATAAACCATGTTATAAACACAAGTAAACACTCATTTTTATAACTCCTTTTAATAAAAACTCCATTCGATAAATACTTACTTTACTCTGTTGGTTGATGAGCAATGGTAAAGGTGTGTAGCCGAGTCGTTAGGGATGTTGGGCTAGCTATCATAAAAGCGCGGAGTTCAATCCTTGCGGCTGGTAACAACTTGTGGTTTCTGCAAAGGAATTCTCCTCATTTTACGGAGCACCACTCAACAAGTACCACCCAGGTGCTGGTGCACCCTTCTCACTCTAAATGTAATATACTAGTTGATAGGCTAGATTAATAGGTGCCTCTCCTGATTATATAGTCACCTAAAAACAATTAGCAAAACTATTATACATTTTCCCGAGTGGTGCTCAATTGCAAATGGCGTCTATCTTCCTAAGTTTTATCGCAAAAAACAAAATGGCGATTCTTTAAAGAAAAAACACAAGCATATTTAAAAGCAGTTTTTTGTTTTTTAGAAAAAAAAGAAAAGCAGGTTTAAGTTATTGAATTACTTCATCATAAGGTGAAATATAAGTACTGAATATCTTTATCTACCTTTCAGCTTAACTCACTTAGCCATTTCTAAATAGTTACGTAATTATTGATGTTTCGTAACCTGGTGTACTTTAGTCGTTGGTATATGGTTTCCATGACAACCGCTCTCCCAAAAAATCAGATAAATAATTTTAATAAACTTCGATTATGGCATTCAGGGAATAGAATTACAGGCAATGTATATACCTATACATTTGCTTAGTGATTCTTGATATATCGAAACACTATCCCCTTAACTTTTAAATCGTCTTCTCCCCTTCGCTCTCTATACCTACCCATTTATGTGTGGGTATACACACACACACACACACACACACACACACAGATAGATAGATAGATAGATAGCTAGATAGATGTGTATATATTCTCACACATACGTATATGTGCAATATACATATACATATAAATATGTGTGTATTTATCTACGTATCTTTAAAATACGCACACACATACCAGCTATGTCTGTACATATCTGCAATATGCTTGTGTATGTATATATATATATATATATATCTATATCTATATCTATATCTATCTATCTATATATATATATATATATATATATATATATATATATATATATATATATATATATATATATATATATATATATACGTATGTATGTATGTATGTATGTATGTATGTATAACTAATGTTGCTATAACCACTAGTAATATTAATATTAGCGGTATTACGACACCTAAAACCGGTAAACGATTTGCATCAATTCAGTAGCACAGCAGAAGATGCTATCCGCCAGGTGAAACATTATCTTCTGTGCAAAGTTCAACCAAGGTCATCGACGCGAACAAACTAACATTTTATCACAAATACAAAAAAACGTTACATACAGGGATTGCAATGGTATATATTTACATTTGAGATTCAGTTTTATTTTATGAACATCAATTAAGACATATATATATATATATATATATATATATATATATATATATATATATATATATATATATATATATATATATGGATATAGATGATGTACGTACGCATGTATGAATGAATGAACCTATGTATGCATGTATGTATGTATGTATGTATGTATGTCTTGGTTTATGTATGTCTTCTCATGCATATACTTGTATATCTAGACATGCTCATATATACTTAAATGATAATCTTCTGGAAAGTTTTACAGATTTTTACAGTTCCAATGATGGATTGGATCTGTAGTCTTCGAATTAGCTTTCTCCTTTCTGGTTTTGAGAAGACTAATTTCTCAAAATTGTTATTTAGGCAGTGTGTATGTATGTATGCATGTATGTATGCATGTATGTATGTATTTATGTATGTATGTATGTATGTATGTATGTATGTGTGTATGTATGTATGTATGTATGTGTGTATGTATATATGTATTATGTATGTGCATTAACGCGCGGATATTCATGTATGTGTCATATGCAATCATTTTTCATTGCCAATTAATTGTTAGAAAATATTCGTGTAAAAGACAGTTGTGAGATTACATATGGCTTTCAAATACATCAATCCCTCTTAATATCAGTATAGTCACATACATATATATGTTAGTATGTGTGTTTGTCTGTGTGTATACGCATTATACGCATGTACGTATGCTTGTATGTTCATATATATGGATTAGGTAGATAGACACTTACATATATACATATATATATATACAAATATACATGTATATATGTTTATATATATGTATATGTGTATATATGAATATGAATATATATATATATATATATATATATATATATATATATATATATATATATATATAGAGAGAGAGAGAGAGAGAGAGAGAGAGAGAGAGAGAAGGAAGGAGAGGATGAGAGAGAATTGAGGAAGTATAAGCTTAAATTTGACATACAGTTTATAATTTAGCATGTTTTCATTAGCATAAACATCATTAATTCCATAATTACGTAATTAAAGTTCATACATATTTGATCTAAATTAATTTAATTTGAATTAATTTAATTGGTATCTGTACCGCATATATAGACACATAGACATGTATGTACATATATATATATCAATATAGATAAATAAATATATATATATATATACAAATATATACATACACATACATTTATATATAACCATATATGTATGTATGTGCGTATATATGTATATATATATATATATATATATATATATATATATATATATATATATATACACACACAAGAGAAAAAGGCCAGGTCAGTTCCTCCTCAATTCTATTCCATTGTCAAAGAATATGTATAAGAATATGTATATGTATTTTTCCTTATGTGTATTTTCATACACTGTTTTTAACACTGTTTTTAACAATTTCACCTTAATATCAGAGAATGTGTGACAATCAGTATGTAACACTACAAAGTTCATACAAAGCTTTATACTTTAAATATATTTTATCATCAAAGAATGTATATATGCATTTTAATACTCAAACTGTTTTTTAACATTTTTTATTATTCTCAAAGACTTTTGATAATCTTTTTCTAAAAAAGTGAAACCGGTTAAGTAAATAAATATTTTTAAAAAATTAGTGCATTTTCAAACCTTCTTTCATATATATATATATATATATATATATATATATTACTTATAGAGTGAGAGAGGGGGAGAGGAGGGGAGAAAGAGAATTTACGGAATATAAGTTTATAATTTAAGAGTTTTTCATTACCATAAACGTCATAAATTCCATAATTCCGAAATTAATATATATATGTATATATATATATATATATATATATATATATATATATATATATATATATATATATATATATATATATATTATACATTATATATATATATATATATATATATATATATTATACATTATATATATATATATATATATATATATATATATATTATACATTATATATATATATATATATATATATATATATATATATATTATACATTATATATATATATATATATATATATATATATATTATACATTATATATATATTTATATATATATATATATATATATATATATATATATATATATATATATATATATATATATATTATACATTATATATATATTTATATATATATATATATATATATATATATATATATATATATATATATATATATATATATATATATATATACATATCTATATATATTCACATATATACTCATATATATATATATTCCTCTAATACACACCTTAACTTCTTGGAGATTTCAGGCAAAATTATACAAATGTGTCCATTTGTTTAAATTTAATTAAATTCTATGTCTTTCTGCAGCCGAGAATTGCTCTGCATTTAAATTGATGTAACGGTTGCATTGCTCAATTAAATGGAGTTGCGTGAAACGATCGTACTGCATTACTTCTGGATATCTTTATATATATATATATATATATATATATATATATATATATATATATATATATACAAACATACAAATGGGTTTGTGTATATAGATACATGTATAAATTAACATATACAGCGTTGCTAGTCTTTCGTCTAAAATCTGAGAAATACAGACAAACATGTACGCAAAATGGCTGCTCAGCTGACGCATGTTTCAGCACTTGTGAATTTCTAAACAATTTCTTTTCCGTTTTTAAAAAACTTTTTGCGTTTATTTTTCTCTCTCTCAGTCTTTTAGTTTTGTTTCTAAGACCGGGAGAGATTAACTTCTGAAAGAACAGCAGTGGTGTCGTTGATGGTGGTGGTGTTTATTGGTAGTGAAGACATTGCTTTGGTCAGGCAAAAATAAATAGATAACTAACTAAATAAATAAATAAACATGCTTTTGGATTAAACACGAAAGCAATTGAGATCGAGTGATGAAATTGGGCAAGAAACACAGAGCACGGCATTAACAGTCATGGTGAGAAATACAAAATTAAATAATAATAATAATAATAATAATAATAATAATAATAATAATAATAATAATAATAATAATAAGCAGAAAGCTCATTTTAAGAACTTGTGAAAACAGAGGTGTGAATTTATAGTCAAGAACAAAATAAACCAGATTTATCCATCTTAAATATCTGCCTGACTAGAGTATGTTTATGGTAAAGGAATATACATACTGTACGCACTGTGCTTCGCACTTTTTCCCGCTCCTCGTATATGTATACAGGCAGTGTTACATGTGTTTATGTGTATATATATATATATATATATATATATATATATATATATATATATGTATATTTATTTATACACATAAACATACACTTATACACACACACACATATATATACACATGCAGAGCGATTTTATCACATTTCATCGCTTTTTACAAAATGTGGATGTGCGTTTCACTGTTTGTGAGTGCGTGTTTTTGTTTTGATTTTTACGCATATCTCTCTTAATCTCTCTCTCTCTCACTCTCTCCCCACTTATTTTTCTATATAGGCGTATCTGCGTGTGTGTCTATTCTGTGCTTGTGTGTGTGTGTGTGTGTGTGTGTGTGTGTGTGTGTGTGTGTGTGTGCTTGTGAGTGTATGCTTGCATCTATTTGTGTCTGTATCTGAATCTATGTCCCTGGGTCTGTACGTTTCTTTTTTTTTTGGGGGGGGGTTATATACTTGTCTGTATATATGCAACTCCCATACATTCATAAATATATGCATATACGTATACAAATATACGTTACACACAGTTTGTGTATGTATGCATTTATATATATATATATATATATATAAAGGAATTGCATACATGTAGATTTACACACACACACACACACACACACTCACACTCACATGCATACGTACATACATATACATATATATATACATACGTACATATATATGTGTGTGTTTATATGTATGTATATATATATATGTGTGTATATGTATATTTATATATATATACATATATATGTATATATATACACACACACACACACACACACACACACATATATATATATATATATATATATATATATCGTGTTAAATCAAGCACTTTACTTTACTGGCATAATGCTTAATTTTTTCTTCCACCGTCTCCTCTTCCGCTTCCTCATTCTCTCAGCCACATCTTTTCCTTTATCATAATCACCACTCCTACACAAAGTCGTCCTTTATCCTCTTCCTACTTTCACCACTTCTACCATAATTCGATAATACGTACTCAGAAAAAAAAATGAATTAAAACAAACAATTATATATATATATATATATATGTGTGTGTGTGTGTATATACTAAAGTGATAACTAATAAAACATCTAAAAAAGAAAAGAACAACAAAGTAAATAACTACTACAACAGTAGCGAGGCAAATAAATACACTGAGAGATACACAGCCGCAAAGACACATATTTGATAAAACAATGTCTAAATATAAAGCAAAAAAAAACAACGAAAAGATAAATAAGGATAATAAAAAAACGCCTCCGAACAGAATGAAATCGCTTCCCAACCTACATACGTACATACCCCGCAGCCTATTTTCTTAATAGTAGGAACCAAAAATAAAATAAAATTGAAAAAAAAAAAAACAATAATAATAATAATAATAATAATAATAATAATAATAATAATAATAATAATAATAATAATAATAATAATGTGTAATAACAGTAATCATAATAAAAATAAGTGATGTGAGGAAGAGGGGAGGAGAAGTAGGAGTAAGAGGTGGTGGAGAGAGAGGAAGGGTGGTATTTTTTTTTCAAAAAAGAAGACTGAAGAAAAAAACACAAATAAAAACAAAATAATATTAAAAAATCTCACCACACAAAATAGAAAGTAGAAATCGAGCACCAAAAATACCAAACAACCGACTGATAGTAAAATGTATATACACATGTACGCGTATGCATATATATATATATATATATATATATATATATATATATATATATATATATATGTGTGTGTGTGTGTGTATATATACATACACAGAGAGAGAGAGAGAGAGAGAAAGAGAGAGAGACATATATATATATATATATATATATATATATATATATATATACATATAATATGTATATATGTGCATGTTTGTTTATGTATATATGTATGTATATGTATGTTTGTGTGTGTCTGTGAGTATAGCTAAACAAATGTAGAAAAATAAAGATATATAAGCTTGTCAGTTATCATCACCAACACTAGGTTTACTATGTAATTTTGAAGAATTGGGGGGGGGGGATTAGAAAGGGAAGAAAAAAAGAAGAGAGGCTTTGGAATGTTGCTATATACATCATCAATACAAGCTCTTGTTTCTTCAAAACATTATCCTCGCTCAGACGTTCTTTCCGTTTATCTTTTCATTTAGAGTTCATCATGGTTTTTTTATATGATTTTTTTTTTTTTGCTAATTATACTATTTAATTTTTTTATATTTAGTTCTTTATTTAAATTGTTTGTTTACATATCTACACTTAGTATAGTGTTGGTATTGTATAATGAATTGCTGGTTGCTGTTGTTTCTTTGCTCGGTGATGATAGTATATTTGCTAGTAAACCCTATTGGTTAAACCCTATGGTGATAAGTGATGTTACAATTGCAACAAACCCGTCTATTATGAGGTATTGTATATTGGGGTAGAGCGGCCAGGCGGTAGAATCATTAGCGGTGTTTTGCCCAAATTTACCTTCTACTTTCAAATTCCATCGTGGCCTACTTTGTTTTCCGTTCTTTCAGGGTCGATGAATTAATGTAGCAGTTGGGCAGTGTCGTGCATATTATCGAATAGCCCCCTACGCCACAAAAACTACAGCCCCCGTGTGTCAAACTTTGAAAGCATTAAACGCAGTGATCTGGCAATATCGTTACCACGCTGGGTAACGTGCTTCGAGGCATTTATTCCGTATTGGTCTTCTCAGTTCAAATTTCGTCTTGGCCAACTTTGACCTGCCTCCTTTCATGTTCGCTGAAATAATGTCCCAGTCGAGTGCTAGAAACAATGAAACCTATTAACCACTATGCCACAAAATCTGCGGTTCCTGTGCAGAATCGTTACTCTGCAGGACAAACAGCTTAGCTGCATTTCTTGTCTGCTTTACGTCCTGTGTTCAAATTCCGCAGTGGCCGACTTTCCCTCTCATCCTTTTGGGGGTTTATGAAATGATGTACAAGCCGATCACTGGCATCCATGTACTCGATTAGTCCCACCACTACA
>NC_142947.1:43528848-43533848 GCF_046866305.1 Octopus bimaculoides | reverse complement strand
AAAGAAATGTAACGAAATTTAAAGTTACATCTTAGTTGTTCCTTTTGCAACCATCTCCGGATGTTCCAGCCGCGACCATCCTATATATTTCCCTCCAGTTGCCAGTAATATCTAAAAGTCACATCAAATTTCGAAGCAGGGGTTGAGCTCACCATCTTCATTTCCTTGTGCATAAAAAAACAAAAGGTAAAATCATTTGATGGTAGGATCAGTACGAAAAACTTAGAGTGCTCCCAGCGATCCCCGCCGGCTTGAATACGAAAAGCCTGCAATGATGAAATATAGCCTCTGCCCGCGCGTCATCCATCGGTCTCCGTTCACGACGAGGCAATAATCGAAGGGAGCGATCGGGGCCATTCGTATTGCGACGTTAGAGGTGAAATTCCGGCGGGAAGCTTGTGCAGGAAACCATAGTCGATTCCGTGGGTGTATGGTTTCAAGACAGAAACTTAAAGGTATCACCAGGAAGAGCACCACCAGGAGTAGATCCTGCGACTTAATTTGACACAACACGGGAAAACTTACCCGAACCGGACATTCCACAGACACATGTACCCTCAGTGTAGTTCTCAGAGGTTCAGCGTGACACAGAATATGACAAGGCTGGCCCTTTGAATTACAGGTACAACTCATTTATGCCAGCTGGGTGGAATGGAGCAATATGAAATAAAGTGTCTTGCTCAAGGAAACAACGCGTTGCCGGGAATTGAACTGACGACCTTACGATCGTGAGTCGAATGCCCTAACTACTAAGCCACACGCCTTCAGATACATACATATACACGCATACAAACACGAACTGCTGCAAAGACAGTCGTCGGTCAACGATCGGTGGAGGATATACATGCTGTTCGATCGAATTACCCCCAACACGCTCTATTCGCTAATAGGATTGTATCGTCTTACTTAAAATGGAAATTATTAATTACGAAAAGCGGCTGCTCACTATAATAATCATCTAAAAATTAGCGCGATTAATTTTCACTTTTCATTATCATTCTCGTAACCGAATACATCTTCTAATTCTACTTCTGTCACACGGAAAAATAGAAAGCGTCATTCATCCATTCATTCATTCATTTCTTCTCCTTCCGACCCCCCCTCCACACACACACAACCCCTCCAGGTCCCCCTCCTCCTCACCACCATCATCATCCTCCTCATCATCATCATCAGTCGTAACACCACCTCCACCACACCAACGCACTTTATGATCTTTTGCATACTTCTACCCCACCCACCCTACCATTCTCCCCTTTTATTTGTTCCTTGTCAGTTGTCCATTAAAACTGCTTTTCACGTGAGCCCCTGACACGTTCAATCTCACCTGGTCACTCTAGACAAGCCGCTGAAACTATTAATCATTCAAACAGACAGTCCATACCGTGTCCATCGCCCACCACTAAAACCATTGTCCAAGTCACGGATGCTGTTATTCTGGTGTTGTTTTGTAATCGTAATGGTGGTGTTGCAGGACTGTAATGGTGGTGTTGCAGGACTGTAATGGTGGTGTTGCAGGACTGTAATGGTGGTGTTGTGACATAGCAATGGTAGTCCTATAACTCCTGAGTTATGCATATACACCCATTGCCTTTTTTTTTCTATCTTCGATCGCATTGTTTACATAGGCGTATTCGTATATGAAACGTCTTAATTTTCAGTGTTGGTTCTAAATTCTATCGAGAATCTGTAGAGATAACTTAAAAGTGATGACATCGCATTGCTAGTACAAAAAAAAATTACGACAAAATATTTTGTCTTATAAACATTTAATTGATTTATAAACCTTCTAATTCACCTGTTACATGGAATGAATAAATTCTCATTCATTCATTCTTCTTCTTCTTCTCATTATTATTATTATTATTATTATTATTATTATTATTATTATTATTATTATTATTGTTATTATTATTATTATTATTATTGTTATTATTATTATTATTATTATTATTATTATTATTATTATCATCATCATCATCCTCATCCTCCGTCATCATTGTCGTCATCATCATTTTCTTATTCATCTTTGCTTCTTCTTGTTTTTTCTCCTCTTCTTCTTTGTTCTTGTTTCGCTTTTTGGTCTTCTTTGTTATTTTTCTTATATGTATTGCTATTGTTTTTTTGTTTGTTATTATTGTTATTATCTTTATTATCATTATCATTATCGCTGCTCTTATTTTCTCTTCTTCTGCCCCCACTTTTAATCTTAATCATATTCTGGTATTCCTACCACCAATTAACAATCGTGTTGTGTCTTGAGGTATTGTAAGGAAACATGTTGGAATGTGGCGTTATTGTAACGCTGGAGTTATGGTTCTATAACTGATGTGCTGTAATGTTGTATTGCAGTGATATGATAGCAGCGTTGTGGTATTACACTTCTGTGCTTCCGTAATGTTGTAATAACGGAACTGAAGCGTTGTGACATCAGTGATGATCACATCGTGGTGACTGGGGGCGGTGTGTTGCTGGTATTCTAATTGTGGTTTTGCAGTGTTGCGTGTTGTCGCGTTGTCATGATTGTTATGGTATTGTAAGTAATGGCCGCGTTGTGGGTTTGTAATGATGATTTTGTGTTGTATTATCCTAATGGTAGTGCTGTGGTCTTGTCGATTTCTAATGACCGAGTTGTAGCATTGTGGGGACAATATTTCTTCTGTCATCGTAATGGAGGAGTTGTGATATATCAAAAGGATGTGTCATAATATTATTCCACATATACAAAAACAGCCATACCAAAACAATCCAACATGCCTCCATCAACAGCCGCTCCACGGATATCATTATGGTTTCGACACATGGGCAGTACCATTCACTCCAGCGGTGTCAACAGCACTAAAGATTATAATCGGTGGGATTAAATCGGGTCGTAGTTCAAATTTAATATACGAGGGGGCCGTGGATTTGAACTCAGGACCTCAAAAATCAAAAGCAATAATGTTTGGTCAGGCATTCTTACACTTCTACCAATCCCTCGTCTCGGAATAGGACGTTTCCATCGATGCCAAGGGAATAAAATACACAGCTGTCCTCGTTGGCACTTGAACTTAGAACGCAAAAAAAAACCCGAACAAATACCGTAAGGAATTTTTAATCCGCCATTATTACAGTACCAAGCTAGTCTGGTACTTTTCATCGACTCAGAACGAATAAAACAGTACAACTAATCGTGGCGGAATTCGAACTCAAGACACAGGGAGGTGAAACAAATACAGCAAGAGAACTTTATCCGGTGCTGTAACGACTCGGGCTTCGTCGCGTTTGTAGTAATCGTTATTTATTTTTGAGAAATCCTATTGTACGTATCTTTTTGTATCCATTGCTAGTTCTATGCAATTTCTAAAGTGTTGCTTCCTTGTTCAAAAGCTGCAGCTAAAGAAATTAACAATATGTTTGCATGACTCGCTAAATTTCCAATTAGTTAGCATTTCACACAATTCTTTTACAGGAATTCTATATCTTTAAATGGACGTCGTTCACTGAACTGACGCCATGTTTTCTGCAGATATTTATTATGTATTTATCTATCTATTTTGTCTTTAAAATATTCAGTCAAATTCTACTTTCTAACACTTAAGCTGACACGCATTTGTACGAAAGCCGCTGTGGTCGTTCTGAGAAGCCCAAGTTATAGGTTCTTTGCACTTGTCACGGTTACTATCGCAAAGTTAATGCTATCGGGTTTAGACAAAAGGCTACAACTGATATAAAGAAACAATGAACGAAGGAGATAAAGCAGGAATAAGATGACGAAGGAATTTAAGAATGAATGAAGATTATTATGAAAGAATACGTAAATGAAAGCTTGGATAAATGAGAGGATGAATGTGAAAATTAAAGAATGCGAATTAGACAGAAAGAGAGAGAGAAGGGGGAGAGAGATGGATATACAGAGATAGGCTGATAAATAAATAGATAGATAGAGAGATAGAGAGAGGGAGAGAGCAAAATAAAGAAAGAAAAATAGAAAGAAACAGAGGTAGATAGATAGATAGATATATATAGAGAGAGAGATAGAGAGAGAAAGAGAGAGAGAAATAGATAGATAGATATATATATAGAGAGATAGATAGATAGATAGATAGATAGATAGATAGATAGATAGATAGATAGATAAGTAGATTAAAAGAAAGAGAAAGGATATTAATTATGATACGAATTAATCAAGTGATTATTCAATTAAGAAAGAAATTAATCAAAATGATGGATAAATTACGCAATTATGTAACTATCGCATTTATTTTCTACTTCACAGATGTGTTTTATGAACCGAGCTTTGGAAAATGTGATAAACGAAAATTCAAGGATCGCCAAAAGAATCCGGTAGGTTTTATCAAAATCTAATAAATCATCATAAAAAAAAATATGAAAAAAAAAAAAAAATACAGCTCAGCCAATGCAAACGTCTCCGTTTATGTACACCTGAGTAAATAAGATTTCAGAGAGTCTGTTTTCCATTTTAGTCTTTGACTGAAACCATTTTCGTTGGTTTTGATGTGTTAATACAAGAATCAACGCTCAGCCATTGAAAATACACGCAAATTGGTTCAGTTCGTTTGCTACTCCCTCTCCCCCTCCCTTTCCATCACACCCTCTCTCTCACTCTCTTTTCCTCCCTCTCTTTCTCTCATCCTCTTCGTGTTTCTCTCCCTCTTTCTTAACGCATTATTTCTTTCTCTCCTACACCTTGTCACTCTTTCTCTCTTGCCATCTTTCTCTTCTACTATCTTTCTTTCTACATTTTATTTCTTTCTTTCATTCACTCTCTCTTTCTCTCATTCTCTCATTCTCTCCCCGCTTCTCTCTCACAACCTCTGATTCTCTCTTACTCTCTCTCTCTCTCTCTCTCTCCCTCTCTCTCTCACTTGCATTCTTTGTGTATGGCTCTCTCTCTCTCTCTAGTCTTGTAGCCATCGGGTATTTAAATTTCGTTACTGCATGTTTGAGAATTGTATTTCTCGTTTATCTGTCCGAAGATGTGTTTCCATACGCATGCT
>NC_142947.1:43521348-43526348 GCF_046866305.1 Octopus bimaculoides | reverse complement strand
TCTCGTATATTCCATCTTCTGTCTTTCATTCGCCATACTATATAACGATCAGTGTGAAAGTGACCATGCTTTACCAATAAGCTACCAGGTGTAAGCCATTCGTTTTATTATCCATTATATATATATGTATATATATATATATATATATATATATATATATATATACACGCGGAGTAGATGGAACAGGGACAACCGACGAAGGGTTATACTCTTTATGTTGCATGTCTCGTTTCTATGTGTTGTTCGAAAGAAGTTCATTTTCTGTTTTCGTCTTTATGTTTTCGTTTCTCATTGTGTTTATTTTTTTCTTTTTCTTTTGTGATGTCCTGTACCCATATATGCATGTATGTATACATATAGATGTAGGTATTTACATATATGTATGGATATATGCATATATCTCTATATTATTTATATTATTATATGATCAAACGCCACACATCCTTTCCCAAGTAAGTTTTATCTATCTATCCATCTATCTATCTATCCATCTATCTATCTATCTATCTATCTATCTAGCTATCTATCTATCTATATATATATATATATATATATATATATATATATATATGTATATAATACACATACATACATGCACACGCATATATATATGTATGTATATACACACACACGCAAATATGTATATATGCGTTTGTGCATGTAAATATTTATTATTTTAGCTGAAAATTACGCCTGTCAGATGATACGCATAGGAATCTAATTTGGTCATTATTACTAACATTATTATTATTATTATCATTATTATTATTGTTGTTGTTGTTGTTGTTGTTATTTCGTTCATGCATGCTATTTTAGTTAGCAGGTATTTCATTTGAAGGTTTGGCGACAGCTAGTCTCATGAAACCTCAAGAATCTTCTTTTGGATTCCCGCAGAATGTAGGATGGTACGTTTCTGCAAGGTCAGCAATGCGAGTTTCAATTTCAATCTTTTCCAATCGTTTCTGTAATATTCTGGGTACTGTGCCAAGTGCTCCAGATATTACACAAATAATTGGTTCTCTTGTATTCCACAGACTTCTTCTTCTTTCTGTGGCTGATCCTGGTATTTATTCTATTGCTCTTATGGTTACTGTATTGAAAGTGTTTTGCGTAGGATGTGTGCAGTGCCCAGTAGTGCTATTTTCTCTATGTTATATATATTTGTAAGTCCTGGTGTTTTTGGTATGTATTTGTCTGAATATTTTTTATCATACCTAAGGCACCTACTATGATAGGAATTGTTTCTGTTTTTAGATTCCACATTCGAGTTACCTCTATTTCCAGGTCTTTGTATTTTGAAAGTTTCTCCATTTCTTTTAAGGAAACGTTGTCATCTGCTATTATTATTATTATTGTTATTATTATTATTATTATTATTATTATTATTATTATTATTATTACTACTATTACTACTACTACTACTACTACTAATACTACTACTACTACTACTACTACTACTACTACTACTACCACCACTACTAAAACATTATGTTTATCTAAACATTATTGTTATTAAAACGGTGAGTTGGAAGAATTGTTAGCACGCCGCACAAAATGTTAAGCGGCATTTCGTCCGGCTCTTTTACGTTCTCTGTTGGAATGATCTCAATGTTCGTTGTGTTGGGCACAGAATCGACAATATACCGTTAACAGACAACGATCCACTACTTTCCAATCACCTACCTCTCTGAGACCCTATCCACTTCTCCCCATACGAATATCACCAATTTACATTACAAGAGCCAATCACAGAGGCTGACAATGGTAACGAACTCTCGAAAATGTTGGCTTATGTTGTGTGTGTATGTGTGTGTGCGTGTATGTGTCTATGTGTGAGTGCCTGTGGGTTAGCGTTTTTATATGTGTACGTCTGCATGCGTGAGTGTCAGGAAATTACCGTTCTAACCTGTAGATAATTTCGAAGCGTGATTCTGATTGCAAGTGTGCGTGGGAGGGGTGGCTATGTGAGGTTGCGTGTAAAGAAAGAGATAGCAGGAGTGAGTAGGGGTGGGGTGGGGGTGTGGGAGTTAGGAAAATATTGGCAGGGAAAAAAGAAGCTCATTTATTGGCAAATGCCAATCATGGCATGAGGTGTTATTTCAAGAGATCGATAAAATTTCACACGGAAATAAAAAAGAAGACCAAGAAATATATAACAGACAACTAGAAGAAGAAGAAGAAGAAGAAGAAGAAGAAGATGATGAGGGAGTGATGGTGACGATGATCGTAATGCTGACGAAGGTGATTTCGAGCAAATTTTGCTATTGACTACTACTACTACTACTACTACTACTACTACTACTAATAATAATAATAATAATAATAATAATAATATAATAATGATAATGATAACAACACCGACGACGACGACTACGATGATGATGATGATGATGATGATGAAGAATATGATGAAATAAACGCGTAAAAGTATAAGGACGTAATGCAAGAAACAGTTAAAATTGAAATAGCGTAAAGAGCAAAGAATTATTACACGAAAGCAAACAGTAATTAAGGTAGCAACGACCATTTCAATAATAATAATGATGATAATAATAATAATAATGATAATAATAATAATAATAGTAGTAGTAATGATAATAATGTTGATGATGATGATGATGATAATTACGATGATAATTACGATGATGATTACGATGATGATGATGATGATGATGATAACGATGACGATGATGATAAATGCCCTGATGCATTCCCAGGCAGTGACTCATGGCTTCTGATCTTTAACTGACCGGAAGAGTTACCATGTACGCTTTTTTGTCGGTATCCCACCCCCATTCCCGAAAGGGTGAATGGCTAAGTCGATCTCGGTGGAATTTGTTTGAACTCAGGACGAAAAGTCAGACGAAAAGTCAGACGAAAAGCTTCTAAGCATTTTGCCCAGCGTGCTAACGCTTCCGCCAGTTCAGTGCGTTAATAATAATAATAATAATAATAATAATAATAATAATAATAATAATCTTTTCTACTATAGGTGCAAGGCCTGAAATTTATGGGAGGGGGAAGGTCGATCACAACTGGTACTTAATTTACCGTCCCTGAAAGGATAAAAGCAAAGTTCACCTCGGCGGAATTTAAATAATAATAATCGTTTTTACTGTTGTTTTCTAATGTTGATACAAGACGAGTAGTTTTTAAACGAGCAATAACCATGCTTCGGACAACCCTCATTGGCTATGATTAATTCGATCTCATATGTGTGTGTCTGTCTGTGTGCTTGTGTGTGTTTTTGTTTGCTTTCACCGCTTGACAAGTGATGCTGGTTTGTTTACCCCCGTAACGTAGCAGTTTGACAAAAGATAACGTTAGTGTACTAACCAGATTTTATAAAGTATGTCCTTGTTTCGTCAGTGTGAATAAGTGTCCCAAAATGGCCGCGGTCCAATGCTTGAAACTAGTGATAGACTGATAGGATAAACCAACTTCTTTTTATATTTCTCCGAAAAGAAAAAAGAAAAAGAAAATTGCCCGAAAAAGTCTGGTCTTTTATTTTTTTTGTTTGTTTTGGGGTTTTTTTTTCGCTTTGGCGAAGCAAAGTTTTCAAGTTATACATCTTGACTCCTACGATGTCTCTCTTGGCTGCTTCTAATCGCTCATCCGTTGTTAAACGTCAAACTTGTTGACATTTTAAATACAAATGTTTGTCCACTTACTGCAGACAACGAAAAGGGGGGGGGGGGTGGACCTCACCTAATTAGGGGAGACACAAAGTGTTCTTGAATATTTCTTTTGTGGCGAATGTCTGAAACATTATTAAATATAAAAGTTACAAGTTTGGCCGGAGAAATTAATGAAAAGTCGATGTGTAAACTTTGGAGCGGTCGCTGTTTACGGTCACCACAGCTGAAAGATGATGAAGATGCTGATAACAACAACAACAACAACAACAACAACAACAATAATGATAATAATAATAATAATAATAATAATAATAATAATGGCCCCACCTGCGAGGTCATGCGCTGTTTATCTTGATATGAGATCACCATGTCGCGCACATGTGGTTGTGATGCATGTGCCTGGTGTACCCTTATCAGACGGGTAGTCATGATGGGTATACTGGGCTTCGTATATTTTACCCCAGTGTCACTTTGATGGCATGCACTGCTCTCTCACTCAATAATAATAATAATAATAATAATAATAATAATAATAATAATAATAAATAGCTCGCCCCAAGACGCTGGGTGTGTCTCGACAGGTCACTGTGACAAACATGCAGATTAAAAGTAAAAATGACAATAATAATAATAATCCTTTCTACTATAGACACAAGGCCTGAAATTTGGGGGGAGGAGGTAGTCGATTACATCGACCTCAGTACTCAACTGGTACTTGATTTATCGACGCCGAAATGAGGAAAGGCAAAATCGACCTCGGTGGAATTTGAACTCAGACCCTCAGGACGGACGAAACGCCACTAAGCATTTTGACCGTCAACAACGATTAGTTGACGCGAGTGAGAGTTGTAAACTGAAACACCGAACCGACACACGTAGAGGGATTTAGATTATTATTATTATTATTATTATTATTATTATTATTATTATTATTATTATTATTATTATCATTATTATTATTATTATCATTATTATTGTTATTATTACGAATGTAAACTAAAGAGATTATGCTCATACGTTAGAGCGAATTAACCTCTAGCTGTATGGCTACCGGATCCAATTTATTTCTATATGTAATTTAGAAACAGGACGGTATTTACTACTACTACTACTACTACTACTACTACTACTACTACTACTACTACTACTACCCATGATGATAATAATAATAATAGTAATAACAACAACAACAACAACAACAACAACAACAATAATAATAGTGTTGGTGCTGCTATGGCAGTTGTCTCCTCAAATCGAAATGAAGCCAGGCAGAATACACAAACGCGCCCCAAGAATAGATATGATTTACATATAGATAGAATATATAACCAATATATCAGAGATTGTATATATACACACACA
>NC_142947.1:43493848-43508848 GCF_046866305.1 Octopus bimaculoides | reverse complement strand
TAGCTTAATCGGGAGTTATTCCGTAGACGCGGAATCGTCTGTTGACGTAATCTCACAGCAGAGCTGGCATTCTAATTACCAGCCAAATCTGTTCTGTTAGCCTTGACGTTTGTTTGAATCTAGAATCTATGGTAAAACGATACTTCGTCAAAGTACCGCCTGACAACAAATCGAAAGTTTTACACCTGTGATAACAAGCCAATTTCTTTGAACATCTCCAGAAAGAAACACGACTGCAGCCGCCATTCTTGACCGCTAAATCCACAAGTTCTTTTTATTCCCTCTCTGTTTATGTTCTCTTATTCCTTTCTGCTGACGAGCGTAGGCTCGAAACGTAAATGACTTTCTCACGTTCCCCAACATCAAACTAATACACTTACTTGTTCATACACCTGTCTTCGTCTTTTGATCTATAAATTTCAACAATATTTATCTATCTATCTATCTATCTATCTATCTATCTGTCTGTCTGTCTGTCTGTCTGTCTGTCTATCTATCTATATATTTATCTATCTATATATATATATATATATATATATATATATATATATATATATATATATATATATATATATATATATATATATATATATTTATATATATCAAATCCCAAGCAGTTTTATTTGCTTATTTGCATCTTTGTCTCCATAATTATATACCTGCACATAATTATTATATAATTTTCGATGCTTTAAATAATATTCATAATTTGTTTAGAATTAAAATACGATTAAATCTAGATATTTACCAGGAGGTTATAAGTTCCTTTTAAACATCACTTTAAGATTATTGGAAGCATAAATCCATTACAACCACTTCGGCACGTGAGTTAACTGGATTAGAAAATTATTACTCCTTATATTTTGAATTTAATGAGATACACAAACGCTAACACTTGATTTGACTTGACAGGTAAATAGAATACTTCACATATAAACAACGTTGTAAGACCTAAAACAGAAAGTGGCAGGGGAGGATAGAAAGGGACAGATAGATAGAGGGAGAGATACAGAGCGACACAGAGAGAGACAGACAGAGACAGAGAGACAGTGAAAGCAATTGAGACAGTTATATGTACGTATGTGTAAGGAAACTAGCATTCCTTCAGTTTTTACAAGGGTTTATGTGGGTCCGATCAACGGCACAGATTCCTACTTAAATTAACGTGCAAGAGGGTGAGTACTCCACAGGCAAGCGTATCCGTAATGTATTTCTCGGGGAGATTCAGGGCTGCCTCTTTGAAACACGGGTGCTACTCATTCTTGCCAAAATTCTGCATTGACAGTGTTTTAATTTTGCAACACTGTATGTATGTTGAACTATTTACGTGAATAGTACACGCATGTATATATATATAATTCGTGTAAATGATACATACATATATATGTATATGTTGCGGGGTGTGAGCATGGATGTATGGCTGTGGGTGGGTGGTTAATGAGACGGATGATTGAAGATAAGAGAATTTTATTAATTACTACAATTGTTTCGACCTATTTAGCACCCATTCGTTACGAGTGGGATACATAACAACTTGTGTTATTATCTAAGACATATGTGTGTGTGTAATATGTACGTATTGTATTATTATTTAAATTATATTTATTTTATGTTACATGTATTGGGCATATACTGTGTATATATTGTATATAAATATGTATATATGTATGAATTTATGTAATATATAAAGAATCCATACAGATAAATAAACTTATATAGTTATGTGCGTGTTTGTGTGTGTGTGTGTGTGTGTGTGTGTGTGTGTGTGTGTGTGTGTGTGTGTGTGTGTGTGTGTGTGTGTGTGTGTGTGTGTAAATCGATAGATACATAGATAGGTTGATAGTCAGATTGACAGACAGATAGATAAATAGAGATAGATAGATAGATAGATAGATAGATAGGCGAACATACCAACCTTTCGTGTGACAGACATTCACACAGACGGATAGAGAGTTATGTATTTCGTTTGAGACTAATGTTTTACTCCTTTACTAATCAAAGTTCCCTACTTTTGAGAATTCGTTCAGGCGACAAAGTGCGAAAGCAAAAAAGCGTGAAACTAAAAGTGGTTATAGACTGAATGAACAGCATGGAAGCGTCACTTCTGCAAGAAAATTCAGATACATTAAATGTGTTTCCAGATGGTTTAGCAATATCCTGATGTTAAGAGAAGCTATTTACATCGAGTAATTTACACAGACCACTTTACCGTCTCTCTTTTTTGTCTTTCTCTCTCTCACACACACGCATACACAAGCACAAATATGCACAGACAAATTCACAAATAAGCTTATACAGTTTGTATCACTATGAATGTGTGTGGTGCATGTTAATATATATATATATATATATATATATATATATATATATATATATATAATGTTATTGTATTATATTATGTTATATTTCATTACATTATACTGTGAATTATATTTTGATTATATTATGCTATTTTATATTGTGTTATATATATATATATATATATATATATATATATATATATATATATATATATATATATATATATATATATATATATATATATATATATACATGTATATATATGTGTGTGTCATGTATATACATATATATGTGTATGTGCATGTGTATGAGTGTGTGTGCGCGTGTGTATTCATGTGCTTGTATATAGTGTATATACACTTGATGTTGATAACTAGCAACTGCAAATGGACTGAATGCATAGTGGAGCACACGAATATATTTACTGGTCTGAGAGGTTCTCAATTGAAGTCATCCACCACCTCGTATTACTTCATTTTTTACACTTAAGAGCTAATTCCCTTTTATCGACGGCGGAATCTATAGTGATGATGGCATTTTAACAATGACACACGTTCACATATAATTCATGGAACGTCTATATAAGGGCCTGCTTAGTTTTGTTGGATTAACAATATCTATAGAACAGAATGTATTATTAGCTAACTTCGTCAGTGTGACCTTACACCTCTTTGTGTCTCCCCTTTTGTCTAAGCCCGACTATAACTAATAATCACATTACATGTATATATTTCAGATTTTCTAAATTATATCCTTCAGTAAATCTTTCGTGACTATAACCAGGCACTATATAACAATAGTTACAAAAAAAATTTATACACTGTGCGATTTATATGAGATAGATAATAGCCATACACGCACATGTAATATTTCTTGGTTTAACCCCCCCCCCCCTCGTTTATTGTCATAGAAGAAGCAACCCTGTTTAAGGTATCCCTAGGACCACTAAAAAGAAAACCAAATATTTTAATGTCCGAATAACATGAATCTGTCTATATGCATATCATTATAAATATTCGTGTCTATGATTATGTTGGATATGATAAATGTAGAAACCTTTGTGTATATTTAGAGGGATATGAATAGCTTAACCATAGGTTTCTAAGTGACTGCGAGTGTTTACGCGAAGTGGAGTGAAAATCTGAGCACATCATATATGGAGGACGCGAATAAAATATATTTGTTCATATGGATGTTCGTACATAGTGTATGTCAGGCTATGTATGTGTATATGTGTACATATATGTATGAATATATTTTGATGTCTATATATATATATATATACGTATATATATATATATATATATATATATATATATATATATATATATATATATATATATATGTATACGCACATATATATGTATACATATATGTATATACGTATATGTATATACATATAGATAGATAGATAGACAGACAGACAAATAGACAGACAGACAGACAGACAGACAGATAGATAGATAGACCTAAATTTCCTATTGTTCCATATACTGGTGATCATCCGTAGTGCATTATGTTGATATAAATGTAATTCTTCTTGCAGTTCCCATCATTTCTCTTCGCTTTTATAAAAAAATTTTATGTTTTGTATTAGTTCATATTGTGATTTTGTAATTTGGTCGCCATTTTTTCATTTCTCTATTTCAAAACTATTTTCACTTATAAATATTACGTATAATATTTAATTTTTATATAATCAGAGATATCAGCAGAGAAATTATTAAAGAGGCAAAAATTAATCTGATAATATTCTGTTAAATTTTATATTTCTTTTCAAATCTCTTATACTTCTATGTCAAACTATATGCATATTCCCTTCCTCTTACTCTTTGCATATGAATATGTGTGTGTGCGCGTGTCTGTAAGTGTGTGTGTGTGTGCGTATGTTTGTGTGTGTGGGTGTAGGAATTCTAAGAATGGATATATTGGTATAACATTCATTCTTTTGTTACGATCGTTTCAACCTTGTACGGATCACACACACCATGAATATAAATACTGACTATTTCTGGTTCTTATTTTATTGACTCTGAGAGGATTAAAGGCAAAGTCGACCACAGTGGGATGTGAACTCAGAGCGTAAAGATGAAGGAAATGTTGTTAAGAATTTTATTCGCGTTCAAACGATTTAGGCAGCTCGCAGCATTACTGATAATATAATATTAGAACATTCTGCGTGTAATCCATGACTATCTCGTGTATGAGTTTGAGTATGTAAGTGTGTGTATGTGTGCTAGTGTGTGTGTGTTTGTGTTTGAGTCTATGCATCCTAGTGTATGTATTTGTGTATGTGTGTTTGTTTGTATGTGTGTACTACTATAGCCTCGACCGACCACAGCCCTGTGAGTGGATTTAGTAGATGGAAACTGAAAGAATCCCGCGTCTTCTCCTTCACCTTCTTCTTCTCCTCCTCCTCCTCCTCCTCCTTCTTCAACTTCTCCTTTTTCGTCATTCTCTTCACCCTCTTCTTTTTCTTCTTCTTCTTCTTCTTCTTCTTCTTCTTCTTCTTCTTCTCCTTCTCCTTCTCCTCCTCCTCCTCCTCCTCTTTCTTCATCTTCTTCCACTTCTTTTTCTCCTTCTTCATCTTCTTCTCCTCATCCTTTTTCATCATCTTATTCTTCATCTACTTCTTCTTCTTCTTCTTCTTCTTCTTCTTCTTCTTCTTCTTCTTCTTCTTCTTTTTCTTCTTCTTCTTCTTCTTCTTCTTCTTCTTCTTATTATTATTATTATTATTATTATTATCATCATCATCATCATCATCATCATCATCATTATTCTAATAATTGTTTTGATTGCTATTACCATCATGTTCCTCTTAGTTAGCATTTGTGCAATGAGTTCCCGATTGCAATGTTTAATTAATTGAAAGAAAAATCTTTTAATTTTGCTTTGAAGCACGAGTAAAATGGGAATCCATGTTAGGTGGGGGGGGGAACCAAAAAGATAAGCAAACAATAATTATCACAAAATAGCAACTGCATCATCATCTTCATCATCATCGTCGTCGTCGTCATCATCGTCGACGTCGTCGTCATCATCATCATCATTATCATCATCATTATCATCATTATCATCATCGTCGTCGTCGTCGTCGTCATCATCAGCATCATTATCATCATCATCATGGTCATTACCATAACCATCATCACCATCACCACCACCGTCATCATCAACAGTGTCATCACCATCATCATCTTCGTCGTCATCATCATCATTATCATCATAATCATCTCCATAACCATCATCACCATCACCATCACCATAACCATCTCCATCATCATCATCGTCGTCGTCGTCGTCATCTTCATCAACATCATCATTTGCCTGTGCAAACAATATGTATGGTCAATCTCACGACTATATATGACAAAACAAAATTATATACTTTGCAATAATTACCAAATATATATTCTGCTTCAACTTATTGAATAATCCTTCAATTTACTCTTAAATTTCTTTTAAATAACTTCTTATATAAATGGTTAATATCACTCGTTGATCTCTTTCGAACTCTAAAAAATCGGGGTACCTTTTCTACCCAAAGATCATTTTTCGAAACACTGCATAACGTCGATCTCCGATCAGAAGATGCTTGTGTCATTCAGTAAACATCAATAGAATGACGAAATCAATAAAAGTGAACTGTCTAATTTCGCAATAGATTTGATGATTGCCATCGGGAGTTAAACGCAATCCTGTATTTAGAAAATGTTCTTTGAGAAGAAAAATAAACATTTTCATCAATCGATTCAAAGACTTTGCCGGCGGATTGTAGCGGAAAATAATCCCTTTGCGTTGCCGCTTTTACTCTACAGGGATCTATGCCAAATCATCTTCTTTTAGACTTTGTTCTCCATTTTATGATAAATTCTAAACTACATTCTCTGTTATCAAGGTGCTTGTCCTGTTATGTAGGATCCTCAGCTAAATATCAAAAGGTTGTTGGCTCAAATTTCGGTCAAGGCGTCGCAATGTGTGATCTAGCGCAAACTAACGTAGGCTCATCTGAGTGAGGGCCATACAAGCAGGACACTTACGGGTCTCTCTCTCTTTCTCTCTCCCTCTTTCTTTCTTTCTCTTCCACCTGTGAAATTCAGGATGAACCACTGAGTTAGATATGCGGCGCTCAATGAGGTCCCTATGTTTGCTCGCGACTACACTGTCACCTTGGAGAATTAAGGAAAGCTTGGTACATGTTACCATACCAGACATGTTACGGCGGAGTGTTTGTAAGATTGCAATCACGCAAAATGGAAAGAAAGGGGGAAACTATACCTTTGTAAAACGGAAACTCATACAGTATATTTTTTATATGAAAGGACTCGGGGAACCATATAAATTTGTGAAGGGATATTTTCTACAGGCGTTACCTCGCGAATACTGTCTTCGCAATGGAGTGGATCCGAACGGAAAAAAGACCCCTGTTACCGAAATGGCCCTATTTCATCCCCAGATCTAGTTATGAACCGCTAAACGTTTTAACATCTTTTGTCATTTCTCCTTTTATGCAATTTCCACGCATAAAACTACACTTAACCAAGTCAACAATGACCAGGTCCTTTAGTGATAATTACACACACTTTAATATATTCTGCATATAATGCCTACATACACATGCTTACATACATATCTACATATATTGTGCACACACACACACACACACACACACACGTACATATATATATCACCTATGTGTGAGTGCTTGCAATTATGAATGTGTGAATTTGGCTATCTTTTTGGGATGTGTCGTTGTGCCTTATGTTGCACAATTTTATGAATTTACGATGCTATATTTATCTATCTATCTCTCTATATATATATATACATGCATACATACCTAGATATATATACACACATATATATACATAGATATGTATGTATACATATATATATACGTGTCTATATATATATACATATTTATGATTATATAAATATATCTGTGTGTGTATATATGTTTGTATATTAACATACGTGTACGTATATGTGTGTGTGTATGTGTGTGCGTGTGTGTGTGCATATGTATATGGTTGAATGAAGGTATGTCTATATTCATGAATACGCAAACAGTTTGAGATTTCGCCTCGTTGTCGTATTAATTGCGGAGACAACATCATTCTGTTAGGCTTTTCATCATGAAAGATAAATGAAAATGCATCTACATTTACATATATATATATATATATATATATATATATATATATATATATATATCATCTTGTGGTATTAACAACAACAAGAATGTTACATTTCTGGAAACATTACAAAAACCGCATCAAAATGTATTTAACAAATTTTTCATCACTGCATGATATCTCCTCGAATCTGTCGATGAGGCATCAAGCGTTTCGCTTCTCTCAAATCGATTCTTTTCGATTGAACTGATTACAGATTTCAACTATTAAACATTCTTAGCATTCCATTGCTGCTGGTAACAGAAAAGTTTTTTAAAAAAAACGTATTTAAGAATTACAAATGAAATAAATAATTAAGATGACGTCAGAAAAAAAATCGTTCCGTTTTCATCAAAATAAAATACGTTACGTAATTTCGTTTCGTTTTTATCGGTTTAGTTTTCAGTTCAAATTCCTAAAGGCATATTCGATTTTGCCTTTCATCATTTTCCAAGATCAATAATTGATTTCATCTTTTTTACCAATTTTTAGAATGACGATGCGGAATCAGATTGTTAGAGAGATCGAGAAAATGTCTTACGGCAGTTAGTGGCGTTCGTCATCAAATGTCGCTCCATTGAGATGGGTTTGGGATTTCTATTTTTCTTTTTTAATCATTTGGCTTTCGTTCTTCGAACATCTATAAAGTATGAAATAGGTAATTACTGGTATCAACCGTTATGTGGAAAATGGCAGGCACAGATATGAGTCACGTGTTTAAAGCGCTCTCTTTACAACCACATGGGTTCTTGTTCAATTCTACTCTACTGTGAGGTACTTTGGCCATGTGTCTTATACTATAGCATCGGGCTGTCATGTGAGCGAATTTGGTAGGCGGAAACTGTGTTGAAGCAAGGCGGCGAGCTGGCAGAAACGTTAGCACGCCGGGCGAAATGGTTAGCGGTATTTCGTCTGCCGCTACGTTCTGAGTTCAAATTCCGCCCAGGTCGACTTTACCTTTCATCCTTTCGGGGTCTATTAAATAAGTACCAGTTATGCACTATTGTCAAGACTGGAACACTTTTTTCTCATAGTTTCCCTCGACAAAGACTTCTCTAGAAACAACAAAAATACAAGCAGCAGCAACAACAACCACTAACACCACCTACCGTACCCACCACCACCACCACCACCACTGCCATTACTACTACTACTACTAATAATAATAATAATAATAATAATGATAATAATAATAATAATAATAATATTATTATTATCATTATTATTATTATTATTGTTATTATTATAGCCACAACAGTAACAACAATATCAACAATAAGAACCAGACTTAACCAATCTGTAGAAACGAGGCAATGAAGCAAAGAATTCGTTAAACCATTTCTGGCTCTTAAAAGGCATCATGAATTTCTTATATAAGACACATTAATATACTAAGCATGTCTCCCTCTCCTTCCGCCTGTCTGTCTCTCCCTGTCTTTCTCTCTCTCTTTCTCTCTCTCTCTCTCTCTCTCTCTCTCTCTCTCTCACACACACACACACACTGTATCTCTCATTATTTGTCTCCTAATTTATTTCTATCTCGTTCTCTTAATTTCTCTATTTCTCGTGTAGCGGACATCTTAATTATAGACATTTTCCAGAGTGTTTTTAGTATTCTTAGTAAGTTTCCTTCTAAATTCGCAGTGATAAGCTACGGTAAAATGGATGGACAGACGGCAAGGAGAAGCACAGACCTTTATGAAGCAAACAGAATAAAAAAAAAAAAAAAAGAAAACAAGACAGAAAAGTTAAAATTATATCACACGGTATTACTGCTAATGAAGTGATTTGTACAATAGCAATATCTATTTAGTTTCGTATTTATAGCTTTCATAGATAGTAAAATTACCCAAAGTTTCGTTTGATGTGATGGATGTTTATTACATAAAGTGATTTAAGACTATTCCAGTGGCTGAACAGGAAAAGAGGAGGAAATGGAGGTAGAAAAACAACGCAGTAAAGTTATGTCTTTGCCATACTTTTTATTGAGGCGGCGAGCTGGCAGATTCGTGGACACGTCAGGCAAAATGCTTGGCGGCCAACTTGTTCAAGTCGTTAAAATGTGTCCCGATAAAATACCAGAGTCCCTGAAATTGCTTGCCTTGTACCAAAATTTCAAGTCGTTAATTATTATCATTATTATTGTTCAGTAGTTTTATTTTTATAACGTGCTTTCACTTCACTACCGAGCGCAACTCTGTGCGCCTTGGGTATGTGCTGTGGTTTGCTGTGGTGCTCTTATGGTTACTGTATTGAAAGTGTTTTGTATAGGATGTGTGCAGTACCCAGTCGTGCAATTTTCTGTATGTTATATATATTTGTAAGTCCTGGTGTTTTTGTTATGTATTTGTCTGAATATTTTTTTATTATACCTAAGGCACCTACTATGATAGGAATTGTTTCTGTTTTTAGACTCCACATTCGAGTTATCTATTATTATTATTATTATTATTATTATTATTATTGTTATTATTATTATTATTATTATTATTATTGTTATTATTATTATTATTATTATTATTATTATTATTATTATTATTATTATTATTATTATTATTATTATTATTATTATTCAGGTCACTGCCTGGAATTAAACTTGGAATGTTGGGTTTAGTAGCCCGCGCTCTTAACCATTAAGAGCGCTCTTAACCCCAAGATTCCGAGTTCGGTTCCAGGCAGTGACCTGAATAATAATAATAATATATATACACACACATATATATATATATATATATATATATATATATATATATATATATATATATATATATATATATATATATATATATACAAATTAAAAGGGTAAAGGATTATCAATTTATTAATTAATAAATCAATTAACAATTAACAATTTTTTTAGGTAAGCTTAGATATGTTTCGACCAAAGATTGGTCCAGGCCATGTGCAACTTAATAGCACCACCTGATAGGATTATCTAAATCCTTTTTAAGTCAAGTTTTGTTTATGGTCCATTCAAGTAGTGAGTTCTTATTGAATGAGTTGTATCCAGGTATGGGTGGCTTGTCTGGTACTCTTTGAAGAAATCTGTCCAGACTCTGTTTAAAGCTGATAGGATCATCCTTTTCCTCTTTTATCTGTTTCGGGACAATGTTAAACAGGGCAGGGCCTGTTGAGGAAAAGAAATTATGCCGCAATGTACCTATATATATTATGCATGCATACATATGTATACACACACGCACACACACAGACACACATACGCATACGTGCACGCGCGTGTTCGTCAGTCGGAGTGATGTTGGCCATCTTCTCATCCTGGAGTTGGAACTGAGGCTGGGCTTTGTGGGTGTATTGATGATTAATCAGGCCAAGTCGTGGCCGGAAGGTTCTCTTGCAGCGAGACCAGGTATGGTGCCAATTTCCTTGACCTGCTTGCGTTGGTCAGCTGTTGCAAATACAGAAACACACACACACAGAAAAAGACACACAGGCATACACACACATATATGTATATATATGTGTGTATGTATCCATGTCTGTTTGTCTGTATGCATACATGTATATGTCTGTGTATGCATGTATATAAATATTTGCCTATGTATGTATGTATGTATGTATGTATGTAGGTAGGTAGGTAGGCACGTATGTATGTGCGTATGCATGGATGTATGTTTGCATGTATGTGTGTATGTGACTATGTTTGTATGTCTGTATGTGTGTGTGTTTATTAGTGGTAGAGACAAACACTTCAGACATGAATATTAAACTAGTTTGATACTTTCAGTAGAGAATTGAAAGGAATAAATAATATTTTTATTAGCACCAGACATAAATAAAATATATCGTCAGCTGAAAGTGTTTGACTTGGCTAAAATAAATATCTAAAGAGAAAAGCAAAGAGAATGGATATCCATCAGTTTCGACGATGATGTCTTTTCAGTTACTTGGTCGCCTGAACGGTCAGCTTCTTCACTTCTGCCGTGTAACACCTTTTTAATATTCTTTTACTTGTTTCAGTCATTTGACTGCGGCTATGCTGGAGCACCGCCTTTAGTCGAGCAAATCGACCCCAGAGCTTATTCTTTGGAAGCCTAGTACTTATTCTATCGGACGCTTTTTGCCGAACCGCTAAGTTAAGGTGACGTAAACACACCAGTTTCGGTTGTCAAACGATGTTGAAGGGACAAATACAGACACACAAACATATACACACACATACATATATATACATATACGACAGGATTCTTCCAGTTTCCGTCTACCAAATCTACTCACAAGGCTTTGGTCGGCCCGAGGCTATAGTAGAAGACACTTGCCGAAGGTGCCACGCAGTGGGACTGAACCCAAGATCACGTGGCTAGTAAGCAAGCTACTTACCACACAGCCACACATTTTTTTTTTGTTACTTATTTTGTCTTTGGTTCGTAAATGTTATTTACTACGTACTTTTATCTAGAAATCAAAGGAAATGGCTACTATTCCCTTCATTCTTTGCTTTTGTGACCTGGATATCAATGTTTTGAAACTGACCTATTTTCCATTACATTTCAGTCAGATTCAGCGTTGAATTACTGAAGCAGAAATATCGTTATAGCAAATATTCTTCTCAATACCACAGATTTGCTTGTCAGTAACTTGACCTTAACCAGTTGAGCTTGTCCCTTACTAGCAGGCAATATGTGCATCTCTGATGATGAGCAGGAGTAGTGGGAGGGCACTATAGCCATGTGCTTAGAAGGATTTTTTGGGGTTTGAAAAAATGTAAAAAAAGCAAAGTTTCTAGGAAATATTAACCATTTTTCATATTTTCTAGGGGTTAGCAAATAAGAAATAACAATTTTTACCCAAGGACAAAAAACGTATTACAGAGTGTTATCATATAACAGGCCGAGTATTCCATAGAATCTTATAATGTGGACTTAACATGATTCTAAGGCAGAATCAGTGTGACGAAATGTGTGACATGGTTGTGTCTTGTGACAGGACTCCGCACATTTTCTTTGCCCCTAATTTCAATTAGACTGCGTGTATCATGTACGAAACCATATGTAGAGTACGAGATTTCCACGCAGTGAGACTGAAATCGAGACCTCCTGAATGCTAACGGACTCCTTTACTTATTCGGTTATGAGGCGCAGGTATGGCCACGTGGTGAAGAATCTCGCTTTACAAAGATGCCGTTTTAGGACAATTATACCATAAAAATAATGGCATGATTCAATTATAAAGATAAATTAAATATTGAGATATTCTATTGACAATCCAATATGTAATGTTAATATAATGCTATATAATATTATGTTATGTTATATTATATTTATAGTATTTAATGTTATATTGTAATATAAATAAATTATTGGATTGTGAATAGAATATCACAATATTTAATTCATCTTTATATATATATATATATATATATATATATATATATATTAGTAAATCAAAACAAAACTAACAAACTCAAAAAACAACAACGCGAAGACGTGGTACGTGTAAAGTACTAGCAGACGCTCGGGGAAGGAAAGAAAGGTGGTTTAACGTTTCGAGCAAAGCTCTTCTTCAGAAACAGGACACAGAGGAAAGTCCAAGAAAAATGGAAGACGGAGGGAAAATAAAATCTCCAACGATTCACATATGGTTACACACATATATGACAGGCTTCCGTACAATTTCTTCTCAAATCATTCACTCTCAAGGTATTGGTCGGTAAGGGTCTCTTATAGAAGATACCTGCTCAAAGTGCAGCGCAGTGTGACTAAACACCAAACCATCTTTTTAACCAAACAGCCCCCACCTTTCCCCACTTTTTCTTCTCGTTTTTAACCTTTTACTGTCGCACTCATCACCCTTTTGCTCTCTATGTCCCTTTTCCTGTTTATATCTTACTCTTACCTTATCCCTCTTTTTATTGTTTTTTTATCTTTGCAGAGATGAATTAGCGATTGACTGGGAGAAGTTCGATCTCTCGTCACATGATCATGAGACACGTTATCTAGATTATGATGATGATTTGGTTGTGAAGATAGTGTCCGCCACTGCCAGACTTTCAGGTAAAAATAACCCGGCCCTCTTTCCATCCATAAAACTCAAACATTTGCTGTTCATGTTGCAGTTAATGCTTTTCACGACGCTGTATATGTTGTTGTTGTTATTGTTGTTATAATTTTTGCTGTTGTTGTTCTCGTCATTGTTGTTGCTGATCGTGTTGTTGTTGTTGTTGCTGTTGTTGTGGTGGTGGTGGTGGTGGTGATGGTGGTGGTGGTGATGGTGGTGGTGGTGGTGGTGGTGTCAGCTGTTCACTACCAGTGAACTAAGGTAACACCTCTTATCTTTCGAGCACCTTCTGAGGTATTCTAGCAGGTCCCAGCAGTGCAGTTTTCTGCAAGTGCAGCACTCTTATTGCAGCCCCTGTTTGTTCCATGTACTTCTCAATTTTTTTTTTGGGGGGGGGGGGGGGGTAAAATTTTTACTCACTGTTCCCAGGGCTCCGACAATTTTTTCAATTCTTCTTCTTCTTCTCATTATTATTATTATTATTATTATTATTATTATTATTATTATTATTATTATTATTATTATTATTATTAATATTAAGGCGGGGAGCTGGCAGAGTCGTTAGCACGCCGAAAAAAAAAATACTTAGCTGTGTTTCGTCTGCCGCTACGTTCTGAGTTTAAATTCCACCGAAATTGACTTTGCCTTTCATCTTTTCGGGGTCAATAAAATAAGTACCAGTTTAACACTGGGGTCGATGTAATCGACTCATCCCCCTCTCCCACATATAGCCTATTGTAGAAAGACTCATCGTTATTATCCTTAAGATAGCAAACTGGCAGAACCATTATCGTTGGTCAAAATGGTCTACCGAATTTCTTCTGACGCTTTACGTTCCAAGTTCAATTTCTGCCGAAATCGACTCTTTCTTTCTGAAGAATGAAATGATTACCATTTGCTCACTGGGGGGAGGGGGAACCTTGAGACTGACTTCCCCCTCCCCTCAAAACTGCAAGCCTTGTGTCAAAACTAAAAATCAAATATCTATGAAGCACTAATCTTTATTATTTTTTTGTGGATATATCTTTCCAGGTTGTTGGACTTTTAACGAGTTGATGCATAAACTCGGTATGGAATATTTCAAGATTTGTGTCCACGAATATAACAGATCGTTGCGGTCAGTCGGCAGCAACCTTTTGGAGTTCTATAGCAATATAGATGGTTTACATGACCATATTTGGAATTCTACAAAGTTTGGTTCCAGAGTACCTCCATCTTTCAGGTTTGTACCATGACAACGTCTTCAGCTTTCTTTCTTGTGTTCTTCGTTCTTGCCGTCATCCTCGATATTATTGTTGTGGTTGCCTCTATTGTTGACTTTTTGCTGCTGCTGATGTTGCCGCTGCTGTTGTTGTTGTTTTTAATTACTTGGGGTCCGGGGTCCAACTTCGGTCGAAAGTCTTGCAGACTGAAAAACAAAATCAATTTTAAAACCAAAAATTGTCAGTTAAAAGGCATTAGGTTCTTATTTCTAGCATACAGAATAACCACTAAAAAAGATTTATCAACG
>NC_142947.1:43486348-43491348 GCF_046866305.1 Octopus bimaculoides | reverse complement strand
TTATCTACCGATCTGACATGACGTTGTAGCTAGGACATTCCATAAGGAAATCCGCCCGGAAGGATAACCCCGAGGAGAAAGAAATAAAAATCCAAAATATGGTAGAAGCCACATTTGTTCGACTGAAACCTTTCAAGGCGGTGCTACAGCATGGCCGTAGTTCAATGATTGAAACAAGTAAAAGATAAACAACCTGATATTGTGAGTACATTTTAACAAACTACAAGCATCTACTACAAGCATCCACAGACACACATTGAGTGTGTCTACTCCAAGCATCCACACACAATCTATGATTTGAGAATAAATTCCATCTTTCCTCTCGCCAAACTTGGAGGCTCTGAGAAAAAAAAATGAATAAAGCATTATAGACCTGTTATGAGAATGTTTTTGCCTTAATTATGATATTGTTACTAGCTGGCTCCGTGATGTCAAAAATGACGGCTAACTGTAGCATTTTACATATAAATAAGGACAAAAGATAGAATATGGATTGTAAATCAAATTAATACACTTGTCAATGTTATCTAGTGGTTGTCTTTTGAGATGTGACATCGATCATCCTTTGTTACTGAAAGAACGCTGCTTCACACATACAAACATTCACGTTACTTCCCTTGTACACGCATACACAAACACGTATATACTCACACAGAGTTGAAACGCTGTTTGATTTTTTTTTCACTGTACAATTTCCATCATCCCACTACCAAGTTTGCCACCATCCCTTCCTTCCTTATTCATCTATCATTCCTACTTTTCTCATTCATATGTTGTGACTAAGAAAAACGCAAGAGTATTCGTCGTGGCACTCCGTCGGTTGCGACGACGAGGGTTCCAGTTGATCTGATCAGCGGAACAGCCTGCTAGTAAAATTAACGTGCAAGTGGCTGAGCACTCCACAGACACGTGTACCCTTAACGTAGTCCTCGGGGAGATTCGGCATGACACAGAGTGTGGCAAGGCTGGCTCTTTGAATTACAGGCACAACAGAAACAGGAATTAAGAATGAGAGAAAGTTGTGGTGAAAGAGTACAGCAGGGTTCACCACCATCCCCTGCCGGAACCTCGTGGAGCTTTAGGTGTTTTCGCTCAATAAACACCCACAACGCCCGGTCTGGGAATCGAAATGGCGATCCTACGACCGCGGGTCCGCTGCCCAATCCATTGGGCCATTGCGCCACAAGAGTATTATTATAGTAGATGACTGAATTTTAATTATTCTCAACAAAATAAAAATAATTACCTCCCCTTTTGCTTTGATGGGCTCAGCTCGGAGAAATTACGAATTTAGGGAAAACCGCTGGCGTTTGAGAAAGCAATGCGACCTTCATCTTCCAGATTGGACTCTCTGTTATCAGGACCTCACATCTTCAATTTATACTTCTTGGACTCATGACTCTGGTGACTAATATTTGGCTGTTGACTCAATTATTTTGTAACAATTCTGTACTACCATTATTGTAAATTGTCACCATATTTCTCAATACTAAATTGTACGGATCTGTTAATTTTATTTGCCGCTTTCGAGCGGGGACTCTTTCCTTGTCATGCAGTAACCGTAACAAGACCCTATTCACCCACCCCCCACCTGCCGCCACGCTTCACTAAAAGTTGACAGAAACAAAAACCAGTCGAACAGACATAGGATCAAAGGCCTTCCTGTCGTGACCATCCTGTTTTTTACGCAATATATCCTTCCTTTTCCCAACCCGATTGCGTGTGTGATTTGAGTGAGATGATGTCATCCCTTGGTCCATTATTTTTCTTGACGTTGTTGTTGTTGGTGGTGGTGGTGCTCTATCATTCTTCGTGCTTTAATGTTCTTAACGATTATGTTACTGTTGTTGTTGCTGTTGTTGTTGTTATTTCGGTCGTTTTTATTGTCATTGCTTCTGATGAAGATAAATATAATGAAGATGATGGTGAGAACGATAATGGTGTGAAAGGCGGCGGCGGCGGCGGCGGCGGCGGCGGCGGTGGTGGTGGAGAAGTTGTGATGGTGGCTGTGGTGGATACGGTGGTTGCAGCTTTTGTCAGTCTTAGAATTTCATACAATTACTGATGACGATGATGATGATGATCAGGTTGATGGTGATGATGACGATGATGATGATAAAGATCATGTTTTTGACAATAATGGTGACGATGATGATAACGACGACGACGAGGATGACGTTAATGATGATGATGATGATGATGATGATGGTGGTGGTGACGGTGGTGGTGATGGTGGTGAGGTTCATGATGATGATGGTAATTGTAAGGATGGTGGTGGTGGTGGTGGGGATGATGATGACGGTGACGTTGATGACGACGACAGCGACACGGACGCTCACAAACAAACTCGACCGAGTGGAAAATGTACTTTTCCACACAAACAAATTGAGGTCAGTGGTTCACATTGTTGGTTTACGGTTGGGGGGGAGGGAGGCGTGGGTAGAGGAAGAAGAAGAGGCGGATGTGGAAGTGGTGAAAGAGAAGGAGATGAAGAAGGAATGGAAATCAGGAAAGAGATTAATACGAAAGATTATTATTATTGTTAGTAGTAGTAGTAGTAGTAGTAGTAGTAGTAGTAGTAGTAGTAAGAATAGGATTATATTGATTGGTGCGATACGAAGGAGAACTTCAGGGAAGAGTGCATAATGTGACCCCCCCCCTTACTTTCCTGCAGAACCGTGGTTCTTACCCGGTGCCAGTTCAAGGTTCACTTGCTCATTCCCAGCAATAAGTGAAGGATCATGTGTATGTGTGCGTGGTTTTTTTTGTGTGTCTGTGTGCGTGTGTGTGTGTGTGTGTGTGTGTGTGTGTGTGCGTGTGCTAGTGTATTATGAAGCCCCAGTTGTGGTTGAATGTAAACTTATTTCTTCTAAACTATAGATAAGTGGAGAAAAGCAGACGAGTCTCTTGAATGTCCGTTTCACTGATTATTGGCCGCTCCTCAGAGAAGACATACGTGTCCTCTATCCTCACGCAATAGTATAGAAGTTTGTTATTGACTGGGGATTTAAGATGGCAACATCGTCAATGAAGAGAAGGCAATAAACGATGAAACGGGTCATCAGAGGAAATATTTTCAGATTTTTATTCATATGTAACCTAAAATGAAGCATTGTAATACTTAAATTTGTTGCAGTTCTTGATATTTACGCTTTGTTAGGCAAACATATAAATATATGTAGAAACACACACACATATACACACGTATCAGGTACATAGTCAAACGCATATAATCATACAAATATATATATATGTGTGTGTGTGTGTGTGTGTGTGTGTGTGTGTATAAATGCATAAACATGTATATGAACATGTGTATGTATATATACATAGATATATATGTATGTATGTATATATATATATGTGTGTGTGTCTGTGTGTATGCATATATATTTATACATATATACACATGAATAATATATATTTATGTGTATGTATATGTATGTTTCTCTGTGTGTATGTATACATATGTATATATATATATATATATATATATATATATATATATATATATATATATATATATATATATAGCGAGGTAATTACGTAGATAGATAGATAGATAGATAGATAGATAGATAGATAGATAGCAGTCGAATTGACAGAAGCATTGCAATGTCCGATGAAAAAAGATTTGCACAATCGTTCTATCTCTCTGCAATCTGAGTTCAATTCCGACCTGCGCCAATAGCGGATTTTATCCTTTCAAATCGATAATCGAAATAACCGTGAAATTAAACATTGAGATCGATTATGCCCCTTCCATCTCTTCAAACTCTTCATATGCGGGTACCAACAATAGAGCGTTCACATAACTACCCCCCCCCCCTAGTTACTTCATAATTCTTTCAATTGCACCATGTACACGTGACAATAATGAAGAATGCACATTTTGTAATGCAGAAAAAATATATTCATTTATTTGTTTTTGTTTGTTTTCCCTCTGTTTTTTTTTCTTTTCTTTTTTGTTTTTTTTTTTTTTGTTTTATTATATTCATGAGAAAATATGAGAAATTGTCGTTTCCATTTGTGAATTCTATTTGTTGCCACCAGTGTTAACACCAAGGGATAGTCTTTTAAAATTCTTTTATCGTTTACGTGAGAATCAATGTTTGTACTGGAGCTTGGAAATTTGCAATGAATACCATCTTCGACTACAAGAACGATTTTATCTGTTTGGATTTAATTTGAATCACACACGAAAATCCAATTTTACACATGTAAGTTAATGCAAATGATAGCAGGACTCCTTAATGCATGTGAAGAGAGAATTCGCTAACTCACGTACATGCTGAAAAATGGCGTTAAAATTAATGATAGAGTTTATTCGTTTGGCTTTATGTTTTATTTTTGTTTGTTTTGTGGGGGTCTAGTTTTTCTTTCCTCCCCCCCCCCCCCCTCCCTCCCCAAGTGATCAATAATTTCAATTGGAATAGCTTCATTTCTCCCGGCTTTGCATTAAGACATAGAAAATGAAATGAAATTTTATAATTTCCCGCAATCCACAGTTTTAACTTTTCGTCAGGCAGCACTTTATGACTTAATGAGAGAATAAATTTACACCTTTTCTTTGTAGCTGAAAATTCAGCTCGTTCAAAGTAACCAAATAAATCCGCTAGGTATATGGGAAAGTATAAATTTGACTAATTTAAAATAATTCTTTGATTTTTACTACGTCCGCTCAGATCCAAATGTAAATGATTGATCGACGTTGATTTCCGTCACCGGAGAACACCTACACGTTTTTGGCGATGCACGTTCATAACACACACGATTCACCAGTTGTTGCCAAAGAAATTCAAAAAATATTGGTTGGCCGAGTGTTAGTGTTACAAACACCAACACGCCCCAGAAATCAAACAGTGTGACAGAACACGTGACATTAAGATTTAAAAACGGTACGTGTGTATATATAAGTATGTATATATATATATATATATATATATATATATATATATATACATATATGTGTGTGCGCGCGCATTCGTGGGTGTATACAT
>NC_142947.1:43471348-43473848 GCF_046866305.1 Octopus bimaculoides | reverse complement strand
TATAACATTTTATAGTTACTCTTGCGTTTATGAATTTTTTTGTTTTGTAGCGGTTAAAAGTTATTCTATACATTTCGTATAATTAACCTTCATCGATTTATAAATATTTCTTGTCATAATAAACACATCAGCAGTTTGCACTCTTATCCTTTCTATTAATTATATCAAAGTCTTTCTCCTGAGCAACATTTCGTCCGTCTTTACGTTCCCAGGATCTGCCTGGATCGACTTTGCCTGTCATCCTTTCAAGGTCGATGAAATATGTACCAGTGAGACACTGGGGTCGATGTAATCGACTAATCCCCTCCCACAAAATTTCAGGCCTTGTGCCTTTAATAGAAAGGATTATTATTATTATTATTACTATTTTTATTATTTCTATTATTATTATTATTATTATTATTATTATTATTATTATTATTATTATTATTATTATTAATATTATTATTATTATTATTGAGTGAGAGAGCAGTGCATGCCAGCAAAGTGACACGGAGGTAAAATATACGAAGCTCAATATGCCCATCATGATTATTATTATTATTATTATTATTACCACCATCATCATCATCATCATCATCATCATCATCATCATCATCATTATTATTATTATTATTATTATTATTATTATTACCATCATCATCATCATCATCATCATCATCATCATCATCATCATCATCATTATTATTATTATTATTATTATTATTATTAACTACCAACAAGGCGCGGCAAGTAAGCCAAACCGTTCGCACGCCTGACAAAATACTTTACGGCATCCCTTCCAGCTTTACGTTCCGAGTTCAAATTCCGCCGAGGTCGATTTTGCCTTCCATCCTCTCTGAGTCGATAAAATAATGTAATGGATGTGTACTGCGGTCGATGTTATCGATTTATTCGTTCACCAAAACATGAGGAGTCTTGTACCTATCGTAGAAAGAATCAATAATTATATAAACGCTATTTAAAATCTGTAGTTGGCAGAATCGTCGTTAGCCCCGTCCGACTGAGTACGTAACGGTAATTCTAATGTTTCTTTAGGATTTGAGTTCAAATCTCGCTGTGAACGACTTTCACTTTTATCCTTTCGGAGTTGATAAAATAAGGCTCTAAATATGTGTCAAAATCGATAATTTCGCCTGAACTCCTCGCTGTTAAAATGGCTGACTTTGCGTGAAATTTTGAAACAGATCCTATTGCTTTGATTGTCGATGTTGTTGCTGCTTTGCTTTTTACGAACCAAAAACCCTGACCAGGTAAACACAAAAAGTTGTGTGTATGTGTGTGTGTGTGTGTGCTTGTGTATTTCGGTATGTATATAGAAAATGTATATATATTTCCTCGTAATAAAATATATTGAAATATAATGTCATCAGTTTGTGAAAACACACGCATATGCATACAAGCAAACATATGTACGTATCAAGACACACACACACACACACACACATACATGCATGCATATGAACAAACACATATACTAACATATAATCCATACATACGTATGACTGTCTGTGTATTCAAGCCTATATAGTTCAGTATATAAATATATACACTTCTACGAAAATGTATTGAAAAATGAATTTACTACTTTGTGAATATATTCATACATATATATATATATATATATATATGTGTGTGTGTGTGTGTGTGTGTGTGTGTGTGTGTGTGTGTGTGTGTGTATATATATGTGTGTGTGTGTGTGTGTGTGTGTGTAGGTGTGTGTGTGTAGGTGTTAGTGCGTCTACTGGGTTGTCTGGATGAAAGCTTTTATGTTTAATGGTCGTAAAAATCAACTGACATCCTGTCCGCGAGGCTGCTATGATGTAAAATATAATTAGCATTAAAATGTCTTTGATATATTTAAGATTAGCATCGAGACAGAGGTGTGTGCCGACATATTTATACTCTTTGTGAGTTCAGTACGTGGAAACACATGTTGAAACGACGGCGTTTTGCTTATTTAATTGTGACGCTGTGTCTCGGCGTTTATATATATATATATATATATATATATATATATATATATATCTGTGTGTGTGTATGTGTGTGAAGGAGAATGTTCTCTATGTGGCTCGTGTGTTCTCGTCTACGTTTGTTTGCAATGTCCTGTACCCAGATATGCACCTATACATACAGGTGGATGTCGGTATGCACATACCTGTACGTATATATGCATATACTCATTTACTATTTGTTTATATATATATATATATATATATATATATATATATATATATATATACATACGCTAATAAGTTCATATATATATGTATGTATGTATATACATATATATATTCATACACGAACATAGTGCATATAAGTGTAGTGCGTGTATGTATTATGTGTGTGTGCGTGCGTGTGTGTGTATTTCCATGCGTTGGTCTGTCTGATTGCTGTGGCAGTGTTAGTGATAGTGAACAGTGGCCTGGCAGTAAACGTGAAATGAACGACAGAGTGCAACGGCTGCGGGCTGAGGATACTACAAAGCAGGGAAGCTGTC
>NC_142947.1:43458848-43466348 GCF_046866305.1 Octopus bimaculoides | reverse complement strand
AATGACATGGTTACTCAACCTATTTCCTAAAAATAGCAGCTGAATTTCCTTCATATCATAGCCTACCACATTTTAGATAAGGGAATAAGGATTAGATAAATTTCATTTTGTAGTCCAAAACATGCCTCTGAAACGAAACAAGAGAACATGACAGGAGGGTCACGGCAGGAATGAATGTGGGTATAGATATCCTTCAACAGAGTTGTCCAAAGACTAAAAAAAATAATTGTAACAATATCTTCACAAATATCAATTATTGATTACCGTGTAGTAATCCTTATATGTCCCAATCGGTTGAACCCAAATTGCTACAGCTTACGGAGGATTACACGCATCTGACAGTTGAAAACGGAGGAAACGCCCTGTAATTAACGAGTGATTCATTCCCTTGCTATGCTGATTTATAAGTCGCTCAATCCACCTGACTGTAATATTGGACTCACCTGAAAAGTGCAGCTCTCGGCTGAAACACTACGTGTAATGAAGAAGTGTTTCGTCGTCAGACTGTACTAGTTTCAAATATCTCAACAGGAAGAGATCGTAAGAGGAAGTGAGATTGGCAGTGGGACCCACTGCAAGGAGCCCGTTATACGTATACCATCACCAAGTGTTTCACAGCCGTTAAGGGTCGTTGACATCTTACATTTGCACGACTTCGAGCAATATTCTATAAAGCGGCGCTCGGTTCTTGATCCAATTGATTTCTAAGTGAGTAAACAGGATCAACGTGAGACGAAGTATTTTCCCCAATACACCAAATGACTCGGTTCGGAAATCGAACCTATAACTTTACCACCGTGAATTCAACATAACCACTAAGCTACGAGACGTCATATACCCATGTACATATACACAGCATGAACACATAGCCTCTTGGTGCTATTTACCGCACAAGGATCCAAAGGATATGGAAATGCTTTGATAGTCAAACCGGTGGAATCCGCTCTGAGCACTCAGTTAATTTTGCATTGAGAATACCTACATCCTCAGACAATTATTATAGACCATTCTAGATGGAACCATAATAGTCAGTAGAGTACTAATAGACGAAGAAACCGGATCTGTAAATCTACAGCACACTGGTAAAGTTAGTGAGACTAGCATGAAATTCGGAAATAGGCCACCGAAGGCTTGCAAATGATAAATAAGATGCGAACAGTTACGCGCCTGCGAACACGACCAGAAGAGAAAACAGATTACGGAAGTTGGTGACTTTCCCTCATATCATAGTTTGGGGGATACAGAATGGCATCTCTACAACACATTGGCAAAGTAAGAAAATCTGTCGAGGAAATTCATAGGAATCTTACCTACCCGAATGACTGACAGCGGTACAATGATAGCTTAACATGTAGGAAATTGTGGACACCACTGAAGGAACGGAAGTAAAACGGAAATTACGGTGCATTTGTTCTCACAATGACTTCACACCAAGTAACAACGCTACATTCACCTCTTCGTTTTTTACTTTCTTGCTCCTCACTTTTTCTTCCACCAAATCTTTTACTATTTATTTCTGTTGTTGCCCACAACACTGACTTGGTGTCCTTAACAACATGGCCGTTATTATTCTAAGTACCTAGTTTTGTAATGTGTACACTTCTGGCATTATAATTCTACGTACCTGGGGTTATAACGATGTCTACTAACATTCTCTATTCGTCAGTCGTTGACTGAGCTTTCCTGAGCGTTCGTTAATTTCGTCCTAACAGTTATTCTTTTATTCTGCAATTTTTTTATTATTATTATTCCCTCTTCTACTTTCCTATTCTTTTGCTTTTCTTTACTCTTTTCCTTCTGTTGCTGCTACAACCACAAAACGCACAAATTTATACGTAAAAATATAAATACATATGATACGTACATACACACATACGTACATACAAGTATACACATATATATATATATTTATATATATATATATACATACATACACACACACACACACACACACACACACACACACACACACACACACACACACACACACATACACACACACATATATATGATGGTGAACTCTCCCGTCGTTAGACGACGAGTGAGAGTTCGACAATATCTTACCGGACAGCCACACAAATGATTTGTTTATAGTGATCAAATGTACGTGTACTCATAAGCTCACTCCATTAATCAAATCGACATTACCTGTACAGGTGCAACGGGTGCCACATGTCAGATGTCGAAATGATCACAGAGCAACGTGAAATGAAGCGCTTTGCTCAAGAACACAACGCAACGCCCAGTTTGGGAATCGAACCCACGATCTCGCAATCATGAGTGCAACCACCTCAACCACCATATATATATATATATATATATATATATATATATATATATATATATATATATATATATATATATATATATATGTATGTATGTATTTATGTATATAAGTATACACATACACATATTCATATAAGAGGAGATGAAAACCTACGCAAAATTTCTCTTCTGCTTGATAATCGGTTGCATGAAACTCTGAGTAGCAGTTTCGGAAGACTTTCAGCTTCAATAAAACACTATTTTTTACTCTATATTTTATATTCGAGCACTACTTCCTTCACTTTGCAACTAACATGTGTACACGCACACACACACACACACAGTTGAATATATGTATGCCTGTATGCATGTATCTATTTATCTATCTATCTATTTATCTATCTATCTGTCTGTCTATTTATGTATCTATCTATATATATAAATTTATATAAATAAGGATCCGATTGTTATTTAAAATACCAATCATATCAAGTGGCCAGCATGGGAATAAAAAAACCTCATAAGTAATAATTATTATCTAAATTATAATTAAGGGTATCTAAAAGATACCACCATGCTAGAGATAGCAGTCAAAATTTGACTCTAAAACCACATAATGTATTCATACAGCCCCAGGAGAATATATACATACACACACAGACACATGCACACTCACACATACACGCACACAGACCTACATAGTCTACAGTGTCCTTTCATCAATTAAGGCGGTAGAGTATAATTTAAGGGAAATTTGGCTGCTATTTCTAATAGGACGGGTGACGGTGCTCAATCTTTTTTTTTAAAGGGAAAGTGAAATTGGTTGTTGTAGTTGTTGCAGTCGGTGTTTAGTTCCACATCGACTGTGATCGAATATAACGTTTGATAAAAAGTATTTTATTCGTATATATCTCTTCAGTAGTTCATGTATATCCATAAAAAGAAGCACATCCTAAAATAGAACAGTAATATATCTTTTAGGAAAGAAAAAACTTATGGCCGGTCATAGAGTGACCAATCGTTTTACACCTATATAGCGCTTAGCAATATACGTGATTCGTCGGACTCAAATGGCTGAATGCACATAACCTCTCTACAACTGAAGAAAGAAGTGCGAAAGTGTCGGTTTTGTAAAGGAAAAATCATTCTCAGCGCTGCAGGCGGGACGAGGTTATCCCCCTTACGTCGACTCTGGCCTTGGTGACTATTCAACGAATGGGGTATTCCAAGTCTGAAGTAGAAAACGAGGGCGTTGACTGAATAGTTCTCTCCTGGATTTGAAAATGGTCCCTGTGTCAAGCGAGATTTTTAGGATTCTTGCCATTTCTGCCAAGCAGAGCTTATATCGGTTGTTGCTGTTTATATAAGTCCCCTGCTTATATATACATACATGCACACACACACACACACACATATATATATATATATATATATATATATATATATATATATAGAGAGAGAGAGAGAGAGAGAGAGAGAGAGAGAGATATGCATACATACAGTTTCCGTCTACCAAATGCACTCACAAAAGCTTTGGTCAGCCAGAAGCTATGGCAGAAGACACATACCCAAGGAGCTCCGCAGTGGGACTGAACCTGGAACTTTGTGGTCGGGAAGCAAGCTTCGTACCACACAGCCACGCCTGCACAGATATATATATATATATATATATATATATATATATATATATATATATATGTCAGCATTTCTGTCGCTCTCTCTCCCTCTCCCTCTTCCACACTCCACGTGCACGCGCACGCACACACACACACACACACATATATATATATATATATATATATATATATATATATATATATGGTGGTTGAGGTGGTTGCACTCATGATTGCGAGATCGTGGGTTCGATTCCCAGACTGGGCGTTGCGTTGTGTTCTTGAGCAAAGCGCTTCATTTCACGTTGCTCTGTGATCATTTCGACATCTGACATGTGGCACCCGTTGCACCTGTACAGAGAGACAGACAGACAGAAAGATAGATAGATAGATAAATAGATAAGTAGGGAGGTAGGTAGGTAGGTAGGTAGTAAATTAGCATAAAATCATGTGGTAATTACAAGATACGCCGTGCTCGGGTCGAATAAAATATTGTAGATGGGGCATGGAAGCAGTGTTGCTGGTAGACAAATGTTTACGTCCTTTCAAATGAGAAATATTACCCCTGTACAAAGGTTGTATTCACTGTCGTTTGTCGTTGAGAAGAATTCCTGCTTTATGCAATAGGTTTCAATAAATAGCAAATCCATTTCAAAGCGCCCTCTGTCGGAAACGGTGAATCCATGTCTCGTTTCTTGGCTATCATAAGTATCGTGTATCGCAAGGGAAACAAACCTGAAATACATGTGGAAACCTTCGTTCTCTTAAAGCAAACCAGTGTCACAACATGAGCTTGTTAAGTGAAAAGGAATGCGGTTTCCAAATAGGGTACCGACGTCGTCGAAAGACTGACTGATAGCTTGCTTTGGACGGAACAGTTGCCGCACCCTATGGCATCAGCATGGTAATACTTAAGGTTTGGCGATGTGGTGCCTTGTTACAAAACCTTCAAGAGGAAAATTGCGAGACAGGGTACCTACGATGGGAATCTCCACGTTACATTACTTTTGAGAGTTAGCGCAGTTTGCAGAACCGTTTGGGGGATTGTGTTGGAATTTACTTCGAGTAAATGTTGTTAGATGGTATCTTTTAACTTTTATCAAAGTAATGAAAATTGTAAGAAATAATACAAGTCAACGTTTTCTACTGTTATCTTGTATTTCAATATTCCGGACCCCTTCAGTAGTGTTCGTATATACAATAGAAAATGGGGGAGTCGAGTCATAAATGCTATTTCTCTAAAGATTTCCTGAAGAAGAGCTTCTAGCCCCAAAATATCAACATACAGGACAATAGTACAAACCATCGTCTTGTATTATTTCTTATAATTTGCATTACTTTGGTTCTATAAAGAAAATTATAGACGTATATCAAACAACGCTGCTTCATGCAAATTATACTTGTATATATGTATATATATGTATACTTGTATATATGTATATATGTATATATGTATATATGTATATATGTATGTGTGTGGATGTATGTATATACACACGCAATAATAAATAGGAGGAAATTATTCAGTTTCCTTATGCGACCAAATTGAAGAAATGAAATTATATCCTGATTGTTATTAATAACTAACGAATATAATTAAGGACTATAATATGTTTAAGAAATACTGAATAATAAATACAATGAAGGAGAACCGGATATTCAAAATATTGAACATTTATCATTTTTTATTGTTGATACGATAATAATATGAATGATGATGATGATGATGATGATGATGATGATGATATTTATAAGAATAATGATAATGATAATAATAATAATAATGTTAATGCGAATGATAAACATAATAATAATAATAATAATAATAATAATAATAATAATAATAATAATAATAATAATAATAATAATAATAATAATAATAATAACAACAACAACAACAACAATCATATTAATGATAATTATAATGTTAATAATAATGATAAAAATGATAGTAATAATTTCAGTTGATTGTTATCATCAAAATCGTCATTATCATCACCCTTGTTATCATCGTTGTTACTATTATTATCATTATCATCATCATTATTATTATTATTATTATTATTATTATTATTATTATTATTATTAATAATAATAATAATAATAATAATAATAATAATAATAATAATAATATTTTATTGAGAATTTTTTTTCATAAGCAAAAGATTATTTAATAATCGTTTTTTTTTTTTTAGTATTGTTTAAAATAATCACCTATTGACGATTAATAAATACTGTTAATTAAATACAAATTCTTTCATTGAGTTCATAACTATCGATTTTTAACTATATTAGCACATGATCATCATGTGAATATATTGATTGTTACATTTTACCAATAACAACTGAGGAATTACGTCAGGATAAGAACGAAGTTACATATTCTTCTATTCTTTTATTTGTTTCTGTCATTTGACTGCGGCCGTGCTGGAGCACCGCCTTGAACAATTCGACCACGAGACTTATTTCTTAAGCTTAATCTTAATACTTATTCTATCGGTCTCTTTTGCCGAACCGCACACGAGGACTTAAGCACACCAACTCCGTTTGCCAAGCAGTGATGGGGAATAAGCACAGACACAAAGTACTCGTGTATATCTATTTATCTATATTGCTGTCTGTCTGTCTATCTATCTATCTATCTATCTATTTGTATATCTATCTATCTATCTATCTATCTGTATATCTATATGTTCATATATATGTGTGTATATATGTATGTATGTATGTATGTATGTATGCATGCATGTATATAATTGTGTGTCTATGTTTATCCTCCCACCGTCGCTTGACAGACGATGTCAGTGTGTTAACTTAGCGGTTCGGCAAAAAAAGTCCGATAGAAAAACTGACTGATTGAACGGCTGAATCGTTAACCAAACAACTGATTTGTTAATTGATTAAATATAAACTAATTGACTAATAATAATACTAGAAGACATGAAATAGAACCAGCGTATGTATTCACTATTGGTATAATGACCCTCCCGATATACAGCAAAATCTGTTTCAGCACACAAGTTCACATCAAGAGTCTTGTAAACCAAATACCGAAACGAAACACGCGCACGCGAACGGGCAGGGGGGTGAAATGAAGGACAGAGAGAAATAGATGGATAGGAATGTTTATGAACCAGACTCCTTATGACAGTGCTACCACTAGTTATTTATATTCGAGAGCAATGCTCACTTACACATATATTCACTGTAAGCTCCAATTCCACAACACTTTCAAAGCAGTTATGTGATAATCTGGAGCTGTTTTCCGAAGTTATTTCTCTGTATATCGTCTCCCATTGTCCATTTTATTAACCGTTTGTTTTTTTTTTACTCTCTATAATATAATCGAAGCTTATTTTCCTAATCTCTGATATATTTTGCATTCAGCGCTCGTATCTATTGCATAATCATTGGTTGGTTCAATAATTGTCCAATATCCGCTTTTTCATTTCGCCATTCATATCCTGTTTTCCTAAATTTCTTGATGGTTAAAATTCATAAATATTTATTCTGTATCCAAACTTGCTCAAGCTATTTTTTTTATATACTCATTGGTTCTTCTGTATTGTCAATAACCAGCTTTACTGTTTGTCTATATATCTTTTACCATATTATTTTATTC
>NC_142947.1:43446348-43453848 GCF_046866305.1 Octopus bimaculoides | reverse complement strand
TGAGTGTTTGTGTGCTGTGTGTGTGTGTGTGTCGTGTGCGTGTGTCTGTGTGTGTTTGTGTGTGTTTGAGTGTGAATATGTTTGTGTGTATTATTAGTAGCAATCGACAGAAGTTACTGAATAACTATATAATTATGGATACGTATCTGTAAGTATGCATGTATATATATATATATATATATATATATATATATATATATATATATATATATATATATATATATATATATATATATATTCGCCATGATAGATCGCTGACCACTACATTTATATTTTTTTTCTCCTTGTTTCTTTCTGTGTTCCTTTCAGTTGAAGAGCGTAGGTTCGAAACGTCAAAGACTTTCTCTATTCCCGAGCGTTAAACTAATACATCCATTTGTTGTTTACACCACCTGTCTTCGTCTGTTGTTTTTTTCGTAAATTCTCCCATATATATATATATATATATATATATATATATATATATATATATATATATATATATATATATATATATATATATATATATATATATATATATATTATTATAATAATAATAATAATAATAATAATAATAATAATACAAATGATACATGAGCATATGCATGTATACATACATATATGTACATATCTACATCTACATGTATATATAGATGCATATCCGGGTACAGGACGTCAAAAAACGTGGACAAAAAAAGGAACGGGAACATAAACAAAGCACAAAAATCGGACTATTTTTACGGACAACAGAATGAATACCTAGGAAAACAGAGAAGCCATTTAAGTTGTGTTGCTAATTCACCGACCAAGTTGTGTTGCTTAATTCGTCCTTAGTCGAAAGACATCGGTTCTTACGTCCCGTTATTATTCCTACTGTATTTGTGTAACATTGTTCGTTTCTGTTTTTTCGTCCTTGTTTTTGTATACATTCGCTGCTATCTTCCAAGGAATCTAATGCTCTTAGCTTAGTCTTTCCTTGGGACTGGCCAGATTGGAGCAATATCGAGAATAACTAGCCGAATAACCAGCCGAAGTCTCGACGGTGTGTTATGGATTATTATAGTAATATACATTGTTGACAATGAAAGAAAGAAAATGGAGAATTATGGATGTATGAATAATATATTGTATAATATAATGAGTTTGAAATTTTTTTTATAAAAACAATACAAATAAATTATAAATTATAAAGCTCTGAAAGAAATGACAGATGACAAAAACGTGCATATATTTTTCGATTCTTGCCTCTAGGGGATTCATAATTCTAAGCATTTGGGTAGGGGTCATATGCTAAGAATTTGTCGTCATTTTCAACTATATGGGGCGGAATCTCATCAGGGCTTTATGAGTTTATACTACAAAGGATGTAAACGAATTATATATACATACATACGCTAATTCAACGACTAAGTTGTGTTGCTTAATTAATCGTATAACTTAATTACGCGCGCATGATTGATATCGACGATGGTTCATTGAATTGTCGTCATGTTAATGATCGTTAAACTCTTTATTGTTTTAGAATGAATATCTTGAACGGTAGACGATTATAGCTTACTGGCATGTATTGACCACCGAGTCTTTGCCAGGCATCTAGATCACGTTTAGCTGGATGTAGTCCAACACCTTATGCGTAAATAGCTACTAAATCCGTCTCAAACGTGTGTCCTGTGTACAATTTCGGGTTTTAATCGAGCCTTGTAGGGCTCTGCACTTAACGACGGAGGAAGTTGTCGTAGCACACTACTTAATACTGAACATGTACTTTAATTCCGACCTTATTTGAGCTCTGAAGTCGCTTATATCAATGATCAAGTTTGAAAAGTTTTGATATCCCAACAGAAGAAGTCTTCTCTTTGGTCGTTTTTGTTTTTGTTTGCAATGTTATATTTCAGAAATTACCATGGTTGATTGTTTGAGGATTGCAGGGTCTTTATTGAATTAAGAAGGCAAACTTGACACTACAAAATTATAATTCGTTTCTTTTTTTTTTTTTTTTGTTTTTTGAGGGTTTTAAAAAAATGTTGTTGTTTTTGTTTTGTTTGTATTATTTGTCTCATGGTTATTTTCCAAAGAGGCAACTGGTTCTAAATGCTGAGCAGAGCGTGACTTCCTCTTAATGATTCACGCAGTGTTCTTCGTTTGAACTGTTTGTACTCTTGCTGGTAGCTACAGCAGAGCAACAACACAGGGTGCATGGGTTATAGGCTTCGGTTATGTGAGGAAACCAGGCTGAATAAAACAAACACGGAATTTAGTATTCCGTTTCGCTCTCTCTCTCTCTCTGCATTAAAACCACATTTGTTATAGGAGTGTCTCTGTGGTAAGTAGCTTGCTTACCAGCCACATGGTTCCGGGTTCATTCCCACTGCGTGGCACCTTGGGCAAGTGTCTTCTACTATAGCCTCGGGCCGACCAAAGCTTTGTGAGTGGATTTGGTAGACGGAAACTGAAAGAAGCCTGTCGTATAGATATATATATATATATATATATATATATGTGTGTGTGGGGGGGTGTATGTATGTATGTGTGTGTGTGTTTGTGTGTCTGTTTTTTTGTCCCCCCCCCCCCAACATCGCTTGACAACCAATGGTGGTGTGTTTACGTCCCCATAACTTAGCGGTTCGGCAAAAGAGACCGATAGAATAAGTACTAGGCTTACAAAGAATAAGTCCTGGGGTCGATTTGCTCGACTAAAAGGCGGTGCCCCAGCATGGCCGCAGTCAAATGACTGAAACAAGTAAAAGAGTAAAAGAGTAAAAGAGTTAAGAGTAAACCATCGACCTAGAGACTATCGTACCTCACGTTTTTGCCAGAGCACCAGACCGATTGTGAATTTGTTCGCTAGTCTGCTGTTGAAACGTTCGCATTGCTAATATCCACGAAAAATTTAATAGATTCCATTCCCAAATCTCAAGAAATGGTTATATATATTATAATTATATGAATTAAAATGGATATATCAATTGCGATGGCAATATAAATTTTAATGATGATATAAAATATTATGGTTAAATAAGTTAGAATCTTTATATAAACTATCGTGATTTTAGTTGTAATCTGAATTGTCAAACCTATTTGCATGCACCTTCAGAGTTGTGGAGTAAAAAAGCCAGTGATTTAACTTAATATTTACGCGCTATTATTTATTGCTGATTCTGCTTCGAGATTCAACATTCCAAAAAAAAAATTGATAGTTTTTTCCCGTTCTCTCGAAAGTTCCGAAATTCCTATGTTATCAATATCTGTGCGCGCGTGTGTGTGTATGTGTGTGTGTCACTCGTTTCAACCATGCGGCTGCGGTCATGCTGGAGCACCACCATGGTCTTGCTGATTTCCTCAGTCTGGGTGTATCACGTCACCACTGCTCTATGTGCCTTTGTCCCAGCTGTTGGTCCATTTGGTGTATAAGTGAGATTGATTCTGCTGCCATCGTCTGCACTTCATGTCGTGCTGTTGTTTCATCTGGTATTGTGGAGAGGAGGATGTCTAGTTCCTTTTTGAAGACATCTACGTCCACCTTGTGCAGATTTCTTATCTTTTGTGCCAGGGCATTTAAAAACTATATTTGTGTTTCTATAAGCATGTGTGTGTGCATGTGTGTACGATATGCACATACATACATATATTTGTATATATATACATATATAAATTTATACATGTGTCTGTGTTTGTGTGTGTATGTGTGTTTGTATACATTGCTTCGCCTATATACGCATGTTCAAAAACTTCCCCGAGGACACAACTAGCATAACAATTAAAAATGTTAATATATTTTCTCGATAACAATAACTATAAAATAGCAAGAACAAGAACAGCAATTATAATAAGATGAATGCCAATCTCAAACAAGATCAAAATACAATAAACTGAAAAAAATATTTGATTAAATACAGCTAACTAGCTATCTGCGTTAAACATAAAAAAGCAATATATTTCATTCAATTAAATGGGTTTAAACAAAATGGCGTCGTCGAAATTTGTTGTTGTTCCGTTGTAAAGAAGTTTTTGTGTTTGTGTTTGCAGAGCGAAGGTGGTGGGGTTAGAAATACAATTTAATGGCGGCCATCTTTAATTTAGTAAACTCATCATTGTAGTGTTAGTCGCGGCGTCGTACAAGGTTGGGGGAGAAAAAGTGGGGCGGGAATGGGTGAAATGGAAAATGAAGAGGTGGGTAAGATGATTATGGGCGGGAGGGAAGATGTAGAAGCGGGAAATGTGTATGTCTAGCGTGTTATGTGTATATGTACATTCATGCATACAGCTATACACACACAAACATATGTACGTAACTTTATATGCATATATATGTGTGTGTTTATGTGTGTGTGTGTGTGTGTGTGTGTGTGTGTGTGTGCAAGCGTGTGTAAGTCTGTTTGTGAGTGCGTGCTTGTAGCTAGTATGCATATACATGTCTACAATGTACTTATATATATAAATATAGATAGATAGATAGAGAGATAGAGAGATAGAGAGATAGAGAGGCAGGCAGGTAGATGGATATATATATATATATATATATATATATATATATATATATATATATATATATATATATATATATATATATATATAGATATATATATATACATACATGCATACATACATACATGCATACATACATTCACATATATGTGTTTACGTGTGTGTATGTGTGTTTCTATGTGTTTTTATAGGTATTGTTTATATGAGAGGAAACAAGGATGTTAACAAAGAAGAAAAAGTTTCAGAGAGAGTACGAGTATTGTAGATGGAGGAAGGAAGTAGGAGGAGTTTGAATAGAAAGAAGAGAAAATGAATGAGACGAAAAGAAAACTTTTTGAATGAAAGAACGAGTGGAAATTTTGTTTGGAAAAGTAAACGCGTATACCGAAATATATATATATATAGTGCTTATAATAGCGAGAATAGTGAGAAATAAATATGTATGTATGTATATATATAGAGAGAGAGTGGGGAGAGAAACAGCCAGAGAAGAAAAGATACATACAGAGAGAGGGCGACAAACAGGAGAGACATACAGAGAGAGCAACATAACAAGCAGAGAAAAAAGATATATATATGTACATATATAGAGAGAGAGTGAGAGAGAGAAAGAGAGACTGACAAGATGAGAAAGTAAGAGAGACATGTAGCGAGAGAGACAGAGAGGTATAGAGCGAGGGATTAAAATTTATAGAGAGTCAGAGAGTACAACGGAGACGAAAACGGGGAGAGGTAGAGAGAGAGTAAAGGAAAAGCAACACAGAGAGAAAACGCCGTAGGAAAAAAATATTTATAAAATGGAAGCGAAGAAGAAAGAGAAAGAGAGGGCGAACTAATGAAAGAATAATTGACTTCGTCTATATAAAATGGAAAAAAAATATGGTGGCTTTCAGTTTGTTTGTTTTTGTTTTGCTTGTTGTGGTTTTTTTTTGTGCTAATGACATCAAGAGTTTTTGTCTTTTGTTTTAAATGATTTAATTATTTTAGTTCATTTGTTGCTATCACAGAATGGGGGAAAATATTTGTTTACTTCGTACATTTGCCGTCTTGGAAATTAGCTGTCATTTATTTTGATATAATAGTAGCGACGATGATGATGATGATGATGATGATGATGATGATGATGACGATGATGATGACGATGACGACGACGACGATGACGATGATGATGATGACGATGATGATGATGATGGTGGCGGTAGTGGTGGTGGGGGATGATGATGATGATGATGAGGAGGAGGAGGAGGAGGAGGAGGAGGAGGAGGAGGAGGAGGAGGAGGATGAGGAGGAGGAGGATGAGGAGGAGGAGGAGGGGGAGGAGGAGGAAGAGGAGGAGGCAGATGGTGATGAAGATGATGGTGGTGTAGGAGGATAGGTAGGGGTGGATAGCTGGTTTTGGGGGCGATAGTGGTGGTGGTGATATTAACAGTAACAGTAGTAGAAGTGGTAAGGTGGTGGTGGTCGTCGTGTTGGTAGTGGTGGCAGTGGTGGTAGTAGTAGTGGTAGTAGTAGTAGTAGTAGTAGTAGTAGTAGTAGTAGTAGTAGTAGTAGTAGTAGTAGTAGTCCTACTAAAGACACAAGGTCTGAAATTTGGTAGGAGGAGGTAAGTCAATTACGTCGACCCCAGTGTTTGACTGGTACTTATTTTATCGATCCCGAATGGATGAATGGCAAAGTCGACCTCGGACTTTGCCCTTCATTCTTTCAGAGTCGATAAATCAAGTACCAGTTGAATAATAGTAATAAATGTTTTGATGCAGTATCAGGCACTGGCTCTCATGCCTTCTGATCTTAACTGACTGGAAGTGTTAGTATCTACATATATTGCCATGGTATATTCTGCCCGCGCGCGCGTGCGCGTATTTATCTCGGCAAAACAAAATGTTATGTACCTTCCGATTCCAAGTCAATGTGATCTATAATGGGTATTGTATGTGTTTGGTGATTTATTGGTTGGTTTTGGAAGACTAAAACGGAAATTCACTCACCAAATTCACTTACAAGGGCTTGGTCGGCCCGAGGTTATAGTAGAAGACACTTGCCCAAGGTGCCACGTAGTGGGACTGAACCTGGAACCATGTGGTTGGTTAGCAAGCTATTTACCACACAGGCACTCCTGCGCCTAATAATAATAATAATAATAATGATAATAATAATAACGAAAAATACCTTAGGAATGAGAACCCACGTTCGAAATTTCCCCCAAGACACCTGATGAAGGCTGGAGGGTATATCAGCCGAAATGTTGTGTTAACAACAAACAAGATGAGGACAAACATCTGTCAAATATAAATAATGTAAAAATGTGCTGATCAAACATATTTATTTAGTATCAAAAGTATGTTGCATCGAATTGTATTTAAATAAATCTAACATTTCCTACCTCTTATCACAAAAATCAATATCGATCAATATTTTACCTCACAGAAAGAGTTCTGTTGAAGCGTATTTAATTTGTTTTGTCTACAGTAGGACAGATTGAACTCGGACCTCCACATTCTTAGGACTAAGATACCAAGATACGTCTTTCGGATGCTCATGGATACATCGTCAGTAATATTTCTGTGCTCTCATGAGTTTTCGGGTTTTCCAGATTTAGATATTCTCTACGTTAACCCAGCCAGGTTTGACTAAATTCCAACTTGCATCACCATATTGCAACAATCCATCGACTTAAACCTTTTTATCCAAACCCATCTAGTGATCCTCTCAACAGCTTTAGAAATAGAATTTATCCTCCCCCTTTTCATTTCACCGGTAACTCCAAGCCCAGTCAAAGCTTTACAGAATGAACCCCCAACAAAAACACGGATGCCCACTTCAGTTGCCTTGCAACGTGCCTGTTAGCCCTGGTTTCTACATTAATCCGTATATACCTATATATGGTTAGGCTTTCTGCGTTCTCAACGAGGCGGCCGGGTTTCGGTTCCTAGCTTGGGGAAAGTATTTTCTTTTCCCCGGCGGAGCCTAGCATGGCAGCAGTGAAATGATTGAAACAAGAGAAAAGATTAAAGAAAGTATATATATATATATATA
>NC_142947.1:43423848-43428848 GCF_046866305.1 Octopus bimaculoides | reverse complement strand
GTCCGACCTATTAACGATTCTGCCATCTCGCCACCTTCATTGGTTTCTAAAGCCAGTAAGTTCATTCCTTAAAGGAACTAACACCAACCCTATTCTTTTCATAATCATCCCCTTCATGCATGGTCCCTCTGCATACTGTTGACAGCCTGGCCTGCTTCTCTGTTAGTCTCTGTCTTGTACTGCGTCATTGGATACTTCCAGCTGAGAGTCGTTTTTTTTAAACAGACTATGGGAACTTCTGGAAGTTCACTCATTCTACAAATACTCCCTAATTTCTTCAAAGAGCTTTTCTAATGTTACTTCACACATGTAAACTGAAACCCGAGAGAAACTGTCTTCGACGAAATGTCACCGTGTAAATGGGATTTAATGGAATGGTTTACTTCCTTCTGCTTCCACCGACAAATACCTTCAAGTTTGTTTACAATTTGTAAGTGCTAATATTAATCCTTCTTTAAGTACCAGATAGATTTGTATAGTGAAGTAGTAAAACTTCTCACTGATTATACATATGTTCTGAGAATCGTTTTTAAAGCGATTAAGTCTTATCTAGAGGTATGGTTTCTCTTTTATCTGCAAAGAAAGTCTTAGAAAAACACTAATACCTTAGAAATTCGCATGCCTTTGAAATGTCTGATATTACGAATTCTTGCGGTTATATGATAGAAACGCTTAAGATGTTTATACTTAAAAGTTTATTTATTTATTTAATTATGTGTGATATTAAAGTAGCCAAATGTTTGGTAGAACTCCCCTGAACGCTGTTTTTATTAAGCATCGCATAATACTAATGGTATATGAGGAAATAATTATTTATAAACATAGCGATATCCTGAAAACAGTGACATGAATATTTAAACTGTAGAGAAGGTCATTCGAATATGTTAACGATTCCCCATATTCTATCTTTGGATACACTGCTTTGTATTACATGACTGTAATAATTAGCAACCTGCAACCAGTTTAAAAGTCCCTTGTCGTATATCAATGTACTGATGACTATCATGTTTCGATAAGTTTACGAGTATTTTTGCTCATGTAATGGCAGGTTGCTTTCAAAATTTAATGGTTTGAATAATCGGTAATACGCATACATATCAGTCACATATGCCATCTTCCAAAGAATTTCTGATCATCATAGAAAGTTACAACCAAACTTTGGTAGCTGTTACCGTATTAATATATAAGAATATAAGAATATACGACTATATTAATACTTTGTCTACTATCTCCTCTACTTGTTATACTTTATAAGAATGATTCTATTATGTTCAGTGCTTCTCTAAGTGGACAGCACTGCCTCTTTGTGTTGTTGGTGCAGTGGAAAATTTTGTATGGCTACTGGGAACCGAGAGTCGCTACAGATTGTGTTAAAGTCTTTGATGTCTTGATCTATTAAAATGTTTCTACCTTGAGTCTAGCCTACATGTACTTCACGTCGAAATGGATCTTAATTTGTCTAACCCAATGTTTCTAAACCTACCTTACCTCAGCCCCCACTTTAACTTACAAGAAAAATGTATGTCCCACCAGTGGTTGGAGAAAAACAACTTTGTTTCGAATATTTCATAATTATATGCGTTCCTTAAAGAAATATCCACACTGAGGCATTAGAATAGCACTATACTGTCTTCACAGAGTATGTTTGACAGGAGGGGTTGGTTTGGCTTGGCTCAGTATAAGGTGCAGTATATTTGCTATGAGAAAAAGATTTTCACAATTCCATGCCCCAATAAAAAAGAAGAAAAACGATTTCGATCCCACATTCCACCACAATTTTCCCAAGCTCCACCGGGTGGAATGTCTGCCCCACGTTGAGAATCACTAGTCTAACTTGTTTCTCGATGGAAAAATAAAGCATTCCGTGAGAAAAGGGAACTCTGTACATGGTCGCTCGACCTGCTAGAAATAGGAGTAATATAATTCTGAAATTACATTTAATCACTATTGTAAAATGGAACGACATATTAGAGAACGCACTCTGGGATAGACTGCATTTTGAAATAGTTGGTCTATGCCGGAAGTTCTATAACTAGAAGTGTGTTCCACGAGAATTCATTTGCCTGTTTCGTATGGGGTACTTAAAACAGGGGATTTACCCGAAATTCGTTTCCCTATTCAGGCAAGACCAATTCGGCATGATGTCTGGTCTGAGAAGCTATTTATACATTGGAAGACATATTGATTATAGGTTAACCTTCCTCATCGATAATTTAGGAGACTATCAATAGTGCTTTCCGGAAATTTCTGACCAAATTAATTCGTTATTAGTGGTGATGAAGGTGGAGATGATTGTAGTGGTGATGGTGGTGTTGATTGTAATGGTGGGGATGATCATGGATATCGCAGTGGTGATGGTGGTAGTGGTGGTGATGGTTGTGGTGGTGGTGGTGGTGGTGGTGGTGGTGGTGGTGGTGACGGTGGTTGTTGTTGTTGTTGTTGTTGTTGTTGTTGTGGTGGTGGTGGTGGTATTCTTCAAGACGGTGTCCCATCTTGTCCGCAGTCCATGGAAAAAGAAAAAGAAAAAGAAGAAATGTGTGTCTCACAAATCATAAACTTTCTAGTTTGAGTTGACCTCGTGGCCTTTTCGCCATCTTTATACATATATATATTTATCTAATTAATAACAATATTACAGCTGTGTCTCCTGCATTCGATATACCTGTCTAGGAAATCAACTCAATTATCTCTGTGGACAAATACAGATACATAGATATACATATATATATATGTGTGTGTGTGTGTGTGTGTGTGTGTGTGTGTGTGTGTGTGTGTGTGTGTGTGTGTGTGTAAAATACAGCATAAATTCTTGGTTAATTAAATGTATCCCCATTTCTCAGGATATAGCATAATGACCTATTAGCAAGACCAGCTCTGCTTTAGAAGGGGAGATGATCTTAAGAATAAAGAATTCTTCACTTCTGACAAGCCAACAGGGAAAAAGACTGGCTTATTGTCCAGCGATAAGACGAGAGTTGTGGACGCTTATATCTGCTTTAATATGTGTCGTCTGCACGACGAAAGTACGATTTTATGTCCAGCATCCAAGGGGCATAGACTAATATAAGATAGAACAGAACCCATTTGCGGTCTGGGTCTGTGCTCCGCAACCGGCATGTTGCGACACTCTGGTGTGCCACGCGACGATGCCAAGTGTGCTGCAGTGTAACCTGAATATAATTATTTTCCCTAGATTTCTAGTTCAGGTGTACCGTCGAATTTTGAAAAGAATATGTGTAGCGCCAGTGAAAAGAGGGTTGAGGAGCACTGGTCTAGGTTATTTGCATAATTTAAGCAATGCATAATTTATGCATATTTAAGCAAAGAGGAATACATCAGAGAGGCCAGTGTCTCGTATTATATCCCTGTATTTGTCTGTGTTATTCAAATACATGCTACTGGCTGCCTTGAGTTATTTCCCTTAGCTCATTTTCGCTTAAATTATGCAAATTACCTTGGCCATAAATATTTTGTATAAGTCTAAGCCTTTTGGCTGCTGGAGAGAAGGTTGGACATTTGCTGTACGGATGACAGTTCAGAAGGCAGAAACATGAGTCCACAACTCTCATCTTATCTCTAGTGAATGAACCTGTTCTTTTTCTTAATGGCATGACAGCTTTGTAAAATCCTTAAATCTGGAGATAATCTCCTCTTCTCATAATCGCCATTTGGCAATTGTGACATATCATCTAAAATGGAGATAATTTTGATAAATCAAAAATTTTCGTTTATGGTATTTACTATACCTGTATTTGTCTGTTATTCAAATACATGCCGCTCAGCTGCTCGGAGTTATTTATCTTAGCTCATTTTTGTTTACAATAACCTATCTATGGTCTCAAACGACTGTCACCAAACTCACGATGCGGACGTACAGCTTTGATTTTGAAGACAAACATATGTTATTTCTTAAATTCTTGCCTGTTATTTGTTTTAATCTATCCAAATTCGTTAAATTACTTACTATATTCGTATATACAAATTCTTGATTGCTGACTCATTCACTCAGAAATTATTTTGAAATATTTCACCATTTCAGTTTATTTTTAGTTTGCTTATCATCTACTTCTGCGCCTGTATATTCCATTTTCTGACACTATTGTCTGTAGTTTTCAAGAAACTCCCTTTAAAACCTCACTCAATCCCTTAATTTTATTCTCATAAGCTCCAGCAGATATCTTAATTACAAAAACTGTCAAACAGTTCTATATTTAAGAGATGAGGAATTATGTACATTATTTATATTATTTACATTTGACGGATATTTGTCCTCATCTTGTTTGTTCTTAACACAACATTTCGGCTGATATGCCTTCCAGCCTTCATCAGGTGTCTTACGAACTCCCTCCTCCGCCAACAGCCAATCACATACGATTGGCCATTTAAAAGGTGATAACACTGGTCTTGCCCCAACATAGCTAGAGTTTTAGGGTTAATATGTATAAACGAATATATATATATACAGACAGACATACATATATTTATATATACATATATATATGTATATATATGTACGTATATATATATATATATATATATATATATATATATATATATATATATATATATATATATATATATATATTGTATGTGTTTTGTGTGTAATGTATGTGTTATGCTAGCGCTTATATAGAAATGGTTTTATATTCCATTATTTCACGCGTTCGTATATTCTACAGTAACAATATATATTTGATTGCACAAAATATATTTGATTGCACAGAAAGCACAAAATATAGAGACGTAACAAAATATTATTAATAATGAAATTGATTGATCATTATCGATTTGTGTCGTCTGTGTATAAGAGCAGGTGATTATTCCGAACTGTTACTATAAAAACAATAAAATTTGTGCACTTGTTTAGACTAAATATATACATAGATTCACACAAACGCACACTAGTGCACGCACATACACATTCAGGTATATATATATATATATATATATATATATATATATATATATATATATATATATATATATATATATATATATAT
>NC_142947.1:43416348-43418848 GCF_046866305.1 Octopus bimaculoides | reverse complement strand
CATATGGTGTGTGTTTGCATGGGTGGGTGTACGTACCGTGGTGGTGCTTCCATCATTATCAACCCCGATCGTACAAGCAAAATCTCATGTGTTGATTTTTCTTTTAATCCGGTCTGCATGCTGCCAAGTTACTGGCGACAAAATGTTTCTCTTACTTGTTTAAGAGAAAAAAAGGATCGGTTACTTATCACGGCTTGGTTAAGCCGAGAGGGGCATAGTTACAGAGGGAAACGTTGAAAACATTTCTGAAGATTCTGTACAGCAGACAATCCTATACGACTTTACGTCTGCTATTGATGGCGCCATCATGGATATACGTATGTATGACGGTACGAATGCTTGCAAGTATTTAAGCCTAGAATGAGGCGGTTCTATATGATGACACGCTATATGGCTGTAAACATAATTTACAGGCAATGTAACAGCTGTGGCAGTGAACTGAAATTGAACCAAAATATAATCATAACTAAACGATTTTGTTGGTTGATATAAATCTCGCCAAAGTCACGTTTGGAGTGAGGACGCGCAGGTTTAATGGTGACAGATTTGTTTGACTGTGACTGTGGCGTTAGCCAGCAAAGTATATGTGTACATAACACACACACACACACACACAAACACACACACACAAACACACACACACACACACACATACATATATATATATATATATATATATATACATATGCTTATACACGTATGCGTATATGTATATCCATATATATGTGAACTGGCAGAATTGTTAGCACACTGAACGAAATGCTTAGCGGTATTTCACCCGTCGCCACGTTCTGAGTTCAAATTCCGGTGTGGTCGACTTATTAATCGACATAACTCAAAAAGGAAACTTACGTATATATGTATGTTTGTGTGTGTATATATATTTATATGTATATATGTATATGTGTATATATATATATATAGAAATATTAATAACTCTCTCTCTCTCTCTCTCTCTATATATATATATATATATATATATATATATATATACACATACACACACATATATATATATGTAGATATATATGATACATATATATATATATACATACATATATATATATATATATATATATATATGTATACACACACATACACACATATATATATATATGTAGATATATACGATATATATATATATATATATATATATATATATATATATATATATATATATATATATATATATATATATGTATGTATGTATGTATGTATTCTGATTATATGTCTGTGCACACGCTTGAATGTGGTGTGTGCCAGAGGGTTTGCAAATCCAATGGGGGTCTTAAAAGACATGTTAGGATCCACAATGAGCAGAACTTACTTGCAGGTATTGGTAGTGCAAATCAGAGGTGCAATCTGTGTGGGTGTTTTTTCAAAACACTGTCTGGTTTAAAAAGCCACATCAGACGCCATGAAAGGGCTAAGGTGTAGGTGCAGGAGGTGGTCAAACTCTGTTTAAGGAGTAGACAACCACCATGTATGTATGTATGTATATGTAATATCAATAAACAAATACATAGAAAACGAACTTTTTTCGAACGAAAAAACAAACAAAAGTTCGTTTTCTATGTTTTTCTTTTTTATGTTCTTGTTTCTCATTCTCTACACGTTTTTTACCTCCTGTACCCATATATGTGTGTACATACACATATTTATACGTGCTTGTGTAATTTCTCATATATATATATATATATATATATATATATATATATATATATATATATATATATACAGAGAGAGAGAGAGAGAGAGAGAGAGAGAGAGAGAGAGAGAGATACATACATACATGCATGCATGCATACATACACACATACATACATTACATACGCACGCACACACAGAAACGCGTGCTCGCTTAGAAATATGCTTCTACACTTTCCGACCTTTACCTGCCAGCAAGCTGATGATCAACTCAAGCCGTGACTACATTATCAAACACGTTGTCCATTCTATTTCTTATCTGCTTCACAGCCAAACTCATCTGACGACCCGCACGGCCATATTTTCACCCTTTGCGTAGACGCCATTTTGCTTAATATACAAAACAGACCAGTGGAACCGACTCACAATAAATGTTCTCACCCGGAAACGCAAAGAAACGAATGAGTTCACGAAAACTATCAGACGTTTTCTTTATTGAAATATATAAAGATTGAGAGAAGGCGAATGGTCGTGTGTCTAGATGTGGAAATGATTTCTCTTAATAACTATTTGAGTATATACGATTCTGGTTTGTTGTATGAGGTGGCGTCAATGGTTGTTTGGTTCACAGACACCAGAATACGAGAATATAATGACGCTGACACTAAACCTTAATTATTCTGACAATTACACATGAAAGTGTTCGTGTTCATTTGCGACCAGATGAATAGGAATATATACGTATAGACGGACCAAGGTGGATTTGCGTGTGTCTCTGACTGTCACTGTGTCTGTGTGTGAGTGTTTGTATGTGTACTTGTGTATGAGTACATATGCATACATGTATTCAGAT
>NC_142947.1:43408848-43413848 GCF_046866305.1 Octopus bimaculoides | reverse complement strand
TATAGATATATATATAGAGAGAGAGAGGGGGGGCCATAGAGGTATGGTTGGATTCATGGATGGGGAGATAACGGGAACTGTGTGATAAACCATTTTAGTTTACGTCTACCAAATCCACTCAAAGCCTTGTGTGTGTGTGTGTGTGTGTGTGTGTGTGTGTGTGTGTGTGTGTGTGTGTATACACACACACACACACACACATATGTATATATATATATATATATATATATATATATATATATATATATATACATATATGTAAACATGTATGTATATATATATATATATATATATATATATATATATATATATATCTACTATATATTTGTGAAAAGGGTGGACGTTGTCTCACGAGCAGTTGTGCAGGGAAAAGTGTTAGTAAATGTGGTCCTGAATTGACCTAAAAATTTGCACACCTATTTTAAAAGTGCTGGGGAGCTTCCATAGCAACTTTGAGTTTGCTCAAATGAAAGGTGTGGCTTCTAGGGCAAAATTCCTAATCCTTAAAATGTGGCGTGAGTAGACCCCAATGAAATAGGGTTATAATACTAGTGTGTATATATATATCATAGGTGCAGGAGTGGCTGTGGGATAAGCAGCTTGCTTACGAACCACATGGTTCTGGGTTCAGTCCCACTGCGTGGAACCTTGGGCAAGTGTCTTCTATTATAGCCTCGGGCCTACCAAAGTCTTGTGAGTGGATTTGGTAGACGGAAACTGACAGAAGCCCGTCGTATATATATATATATATATATATATATATATATATATATATATATATATATATATGTGTGTGTGTGTGTGTGTGTGTGTGTGTGTGTGTGTGTGTGTGTGTATGTGTGTGTGTGCATGTGTGCATGTGTGCATGTGTGTGTGCGTGCGTGTGTGTGTGTGTGTGTGTGTGTGTCTGTGTGTGTGCGTGTGTGTGTGTGTAGGTTTGTGTGTCTGTGTTTGAACCCAATCATCGCTTGATAACCGATGCTGGTTTGTTTATATCTTGAGCATATATATATATGTTTATATATATATACATATATATATCACAAGTAGTAGTAGTAGTAGTAGTAGTAGTAGTAGTAGTAGTAGTAGTAGTGCTGGTGCTGGTGTGGAAATAGAACATTTTGAAGTGACATGCAAAAATAGCGGAATGCGCAATATTATATCATTTGTATGCTAAAATGTCAGAATAATTAGTGTAGAATGGATATATATGCGCTAGTGTGTGTCTATAGATAGATAGATATAGATATACATATACATACGTATATATATATGTAGATATATATATATATATATATATATATATATATATATATATATACATATATTATATATATGTATGTATGTATGTATAGATAGATAGATAGATAGATAGATAGATATATATATATACATACATACATACATACATACGTACATACATATTTCTACGTATGTATGTGTGCATGTATATATAGACATACGGATATGCGTATATATACATATATATATATGTGTGTGTGTGTGTGTGTGCGTGTGTGTGTGTGCGTGTGTGTGTGTGAATGTATATGTATGTATATGTTGTGTGCATATATATATGTGTGTGCGTGCGTGTGTCTATGTATGCGAGTATGTGTATGTATGTATGTATGTATGTATGTATGTATATGTATGTATATATATATGTGTGTATGTATGCATGCATGCATGTATGTATGTATGCATGCATGCATACGTGTATGTATGCATGCATGCATACGTGTATGTATGTATATAGAAGCAGATATAGCTAAGTGGTTTATAACTACTAATCTCCACCATGATGAGATGGGTTCGATCCAACGACATGACATCTTGAGCAAGTATTTTTACTATAGCCTAACACCGACACAAGTTTTTTCGCTCTTAACCGAATTTGAGTAGATCAAATAAGCAACGTAATAACTGGAGGAAAACCATTTATATATATTTGTACACACATGCAAGCTTTCATACATACATACATACATACATACATACATACATACATACATACATACATACTTAAAAACATATATACGTTCATAATTACATTCAGATACACACATATATACATACATAGATGCGTTCATACATACATACGCACATACATGCACACATACATTCATACTTACCTAAATAGCTAGATACACACATACCTATATTCATATATACATATATACACACATTCATACATGCCTACATTCATACATATACTCATACACACATACATACAGACATACATATTTATACATACTTACATTCGTAGTTACATACATACATACATACATACATACATACATTACCAATTCTTGCACCCCCGTCGATTTATACAAGCAATGTAATAAATCTATTACACAAATTTCTATTGACACATGAAACGGAAATTTCACGAAACTCGAAGCGGTTTCCGGTGAATAGAGAAAAAAACACTTATATCCGATCACAGCTTTCCCAGCAACATGGTTCCTCTCTACACAATTCTTCGCCGCAGCTAAAACATTGACGGTTGGCACCGTTCTCAAACGTTTACTGCAGTAGTAGTAGTAGTAGCAGTAGTAGTAGTAGTAGTAGTAGTAGTAGTAGTAGTAGTAGTAGTAGTGGTGGTGGTGGTGGTGGTGGTGGTGGTGGAATTTTCATTCACTAAACCTTTCGTTCTTCTTCCAGTATTGCATTGTCTGCATATCAAACTGCATCTCACATCTTTAGGTGCCTACCATCTTCTTTCTCTTTTAAAAACGATCTTGCTGTGATGAACGAAGTTGAGAAATTCCCTCTGCTATCTAAAATCTTCAGCCAACCATTTAATCCCCTTACAACTATTCCCAAGGCTTCTATTTCAAGACAAGATAGCGGTAACTTTGCGGCAATTCTAACTTCTCTGAAGTTCATTCTTTAGATCCCGGTGTTCTTCTATATTCTCAAGTTCTTTGTTCACCATTCTAGCAGCGACGAGGCATGCAACACATTGATTCAGCAACGCGTTCTTTCCGTTTTTGTCGTGTACCACACCGACCTGGTAGAATCGTTAGAGTGCCGAAATAAATGCTTTGCGGTCTTTTACGTTCTGCGTTCAGATCCTGCCAAGGTGAATTCCCGGTGCCGATATGATCAATTAGCAGTCAAGTGCTGTGGTAGACGGACAGGTAGATAGACAGACAGATGAACGGGCAGACAGAGACAGACAGACAGACAGACAGACAGGTAGAGACAAGCAGTCAGTCAATAAGACATGCACAAGACAGAGAGGTACAAAGAGATAGAAATAGAGACAGACAGACAGATAAACAGAAAGAGTCATATAGGTAGAAAGAAAGAAAGAAAGATAGATAGATAGATAGATAGATAGATAGATAGATAGATAGATAGATAGATAGATAGATAGATACTGACAAACGAAAAACAGCTAGACAGACTGACAGACAGGTAGGTAGAGAGAAAGATACATACACAGACACACAGGCACACAGAAGATACATAATACAAGCTATACCTAATCCCCCCTTTTTATTATTTTATCATTTCATTATATGTAAATCACCACAGTTTGTATCTGTCTTTGTATTGTCCATCCTCATCCACCCTAGTGGCAAATAAATATTATTATTATTATTATTTTATGTTTGACTTTTGTTTTGCATTTGTACAAGTTGGATTCAAGTCTCACCCAGAGACCTCAAGAGACAAGTTAGAAGTTCATGTAGGTGTTATGCCTAGGGTACCATATATTTAGATTTGTACAGTTTTGTTCTAGTGAATGTTTAAGAAGCCATAAGAAAATTATGTGTTTGTTTTAAAATTTGAGATCACATAGACAGTATTTTACGTAGGATATGGGCAGTTCCCATGAGCACTATCTTTTGAACTTCAGCCATTTTGGGGTTTCCTGGTATCTGAGCTAGGTAGTAATCAGCCCGTTTCGCTGTCATTCCCAGGGCACCTATGACAATAGGTATTGTTTTCGTCTTCAGATTCCACATTTTGCTAATATTATTATTATTATTATTATTATTATTATTATTATTATCATTATTATTATAAATAATATTATTATTATTATTATTATTATTATTATTATTATTATTATTATTATTATAGACGTCTTTTAAGTTGTTGGTTTTACGGTGGAACTGACCATGTAATTCCATACGGAGTAGGGTTTCTTCTCTCTCGTTGGCTGTACTTGTTCAGCATTCATGAGCACTCTCAAGTCCAATTTTGTTAACTCCTTCCGCGCTAGCTGCATACTGTAGCAGGTCTTCTTTGCTGTTTACCAAATACTCTGCCATGTTTTTTTCTGTCACTGTGGATGCACTCTCGTACACTAATCAGCCCACGTCCACCCTTACCTCTCTTCATGTAGAGCCTGTGTACATTTGCCTTAGGGTGGAGGGCACCATGCATTGTCATTGACTTTCGGGTAGTGCGATCGAGTTGGTCAATTTCCGCTTGTGTCCATCTCAGGATGGCTGCACTATAGCGGACTACAGCAACCGCCCATATGTTGATGGCAATCACAAGGTTCCTTGAGTTGAGCTTTGATTTCAAGAGAAGTTTGTGCCACTTGAAATAAGCAGTGATGACCTTGTCTTTCATTTCTCTATGCAAGATATTGTCCAGCTCCAGGATGCCAAGGCACTTGTACCCATCATCATCCGAGTCTTCCGTTCTCTCTCCGATTGGCAATTCTACTCTTTTCCACTGCTTCATTTTCAACATGCCTGTAGGACAATGTAGGACAATGCAAATATCAAACAGAAATAACTCGCCCCAAGTGTAGTTATAGTTTCCGTCCTTCAGCTTGAGGGATAATCGAAGTTCTGTTTACATAAAGCATGTGATTGATTAGCACAGTATCCAGATTTGATGTAGGATGGGAAGGAGGTGGCTGGAAAATTTAACATAATGCTTTCGCATTTACTGGATGCTTAAAGTCAGTGAAAATTATTCCAAACCGTCCTAGATATTCGGGGGTGGGGTTCACTTTTATTTTCATTTTTCAA
>NC_142947.1:43396348-43403848 GCF_046866305.1 Octopus bimaculoides | reverse complement strand
CGGCCATCTGTTCCTCGTGCAAGCCCATGACCGTCGTTAATATGTTGAACGCCCTCTACACCCACTTCGATAACTTCTGTGGAATGCTCGATGTCTACAAGGTAAGTCTACAACGAAGTCCTTTCTTCACCTTCTTTCATTTTCTTACTTTTTTTTCTTTGTGAAGCGGTAATGAGGGTAGCTGATTCGAGCAGAATTTGAACCCAGAATGTAAAGAACCAGAACAAATAATATAAATCACTTTGCCACACGTTCTTACGATTCTGCCAATAATTCCAGTTGCGTATACGGTGTATTGAACCAAGTTTCATTAACTACCAAATACCAACATTTATATTAATAATTTCCGTTGCGCCTAGATTTTTTTTTTTTTTACGCAGGCAGGGATCACGAAAAACTGTAAATTCTATTGCTGTTCCAATAATAGTTTAGCTTCATTTATTTTTTTATCATTTAATTTTACTTCATTTTGAGTCGCGGATCATTAATTCCTTTTCAGTCTGCCGTAATTTTCCAATAGGAAATTTCTGTTTGAATCATACATCATTAAGTTCTCTGTTTGCCTTTCTGAGTTTTTTTCTGTATGTTTGTGCTTGTGTTTTTCTAGTGTTATCTGTTTTATAGTTATCGTCGAATCAATGCTTCGTTAATAATGGTCAGTAGAACGCCTTTCACCAGATCTGTTAAAACTCAGTTCAATTCTGCTGGAGTTAAGTTTTACTTTACTTCTTTTTCGCTTTCTTTATTTTTCCTTCTTATTCTCCCTTCTTTCTCCATTTCTTTTTTTTTATTCTTTTTCTTGTTGATATCGTTTTCGTTACTTTTTAATGCTTTTAATCTTCATCATAATCGTTTCCATCTTCCCTCACTTCCCCCTCCTCCTCTCCTCCTCCTCCTCCCCATCATCATCATCGTCGTCGTCGTCATCATCATCATCATCATTGTCTTGGACAATCGTTATCGTGATTCTCATTACCTTTATGCGTATTACCACAGCAACAACTACTACTACTACTACTACTACTGCTAGTGCTACTACTACTACTGCAACTACTTCAACGGCAACGGCTACTATAACTATGATGATTGTAGTGAAGGCGATAAATTCACTGTTGCGTCGAACAAAATGCATTGATGTATTTTGTTATGACTTTTGCATTTTCCAAGTTCGAATCCTATTGCAGTCAACTTAACCTTTTTTTTTTTTTCTTTCGTTGAGGGTAAAATAAACTACCAGTCAAGTATTGAGTTCATGATAAAGAGCAGTGGCTGCCGATCATTGCACAATAGTTCCCAACAGTGGGTCCCAACCCTTTTATTTAAATGAGTTTTCCCACGAACCCTTTTTAATATGCTTATCCTTATGTATATATATATATATATATATATATATATATATATAGGAAATTTTGAATTTAGTTCACGAACGCCTAGTAGTCCCTTTGCGGACCCCAAATTGGGAACCCCAACCCTCAAACTTTTGCGGACTTTTGGCCAGAGTGGAAGCGGTTATTACGTTTTGAGTGCAGTTCTTGTCATTCGTACTTCTAGAGTCGATGAAGAAAAACTAACAGTCAAATGCGCTTGGTAGAGGGTTTCATCTCGGCATCGATAAAATAAATACCAGTTGAACAATGGGGTCCATGTAACCACCTTAATTGCTGGCCTGCTGCCAAAATTTGAAACCAGTATTTTCGATGGTTTAACGCTTATTTTTGTGTTAGTGTGAATAGACATATTTATGTATCAATAACTCCCGTGTCGGTGAAAAGAAAAACATGCCACACACGTTCTATTCACGTCACACGTTGTTATTTACCAGACAGCAGTATCTTATCTTCTTGATGGTTATTTTATTCAATCCGAAAATAACAAAATACAAACTCAACCTTGGGGAATTTTGAACGCAGGACGTGATTTTAACATCAGAGATTGTTATACTGCATTATTAATCTGTGTCGCTTTGTTCAAAAGCGGGGCCGGATTTCCTCTTTGTCAAAACAATTTCATTTTATCTTTCTATTTTCTTTTGTATGCTGTTTTTGCTAAGTCACCTTCAGTCTGATTTTAGGCCGTCTTGCGTTTACGTGAAAGTTGATTCACTTGTGCTTATTAAATTTTTGTACGAAATAATCCCTAAGTTTACTACTATACACACTGAAGATGTCAGTCGCCGGACATTGGCTGGAACTTTTTCAATGAATTCGGATCTTCTTTCAATGAAATTAGTTCCGAAAATACGTTGACGTCTGTATGAAAAGCTCTTAGCTTGAACAGCACAACAATGGTCGGCTGCCAAATGAAAGACGCAATAACTCTCAGTTGATTGGTAAGGAGTGGAAAGCAAATACTTGCTCCTCTTTTTATAATGTTATCTTACATTGACTTGCTATGAGTTCTTGTTTGTTCTTGCATTTATTCAACTCATCCATCTTTATTTCTTCTTCTTCTTCTTCTTCTTCTTCTTCTTCTTCTTCTTCTTCTTCTTCTTCTTCTTCTTCTTCTTCTTTTCTTTCTTTCCCTCTGTCCTTTCTTTCTTTCTTTCAGACATTTTACGTCTTGCTATCGATCTTCAGGTCTCCTATTGTTTCTTCATTTCTAGCCTTTTGTTCTCTATCAAGCTATCTGTCTATATTTGTCACTATACACACGTGTGTGTATGTGTGTATGTGAACATATATATAACATTATAGATATATACATAGATGTGTTTAGAATATACATATATTGTATATACTATATACGTTATACACATATACACACCAGCACACATATATTATAAATGAATATATATATATATATATACATATATATTATGCACATATCGAGATCTATATATATATATATATATATATATGCTTATATATTATACATATATCCAAATGTATACATATATATATATATGTGTGTGTGTGTATGTATATATATATATATATATATATATATATATATATATATATATATATATATGTGTGTGTGTGTGTGGGAGATGAATATGTATATATCAAGTATCCTTTCTCTCCTTCGTTCCATTTCCTTCATTTCCTCTACACATCTTTTTATCTCCCTCTCTCTCTCCCTCTCACTCTCTCTCTCTTCTTTTGATTGTTCACCATTCTTTCTTTCCTTTTCTTCCAATTTTACCCCCCCCCTCCTTTTTCTCTTTTACTTTCGCTCTTTCTTTTTTATTATTCACAACACATCTTTTAATCATTTCATTCTGTCAGTCTCTTCTTTTTCTTTCCTCTCTTCTTTTTCCTATTTCTCAAGTGTTACATGTTGCTTTGTCGGGTACTTCTTGTATTGTCGACGCGAAAATTACTTCGCTACTTGGGCAGACATGTTGCTTGAGACGAAAACAAATGCTACGTTAAATGGACACAGAATTGAGAAAATTGATGGGCATGTCGCTATAAAAGCAAGAATAAAAGATGCCATCTTGGAAATACGTTATGCAAAGAAAAGAATGTTACTTTAGAGAACTAGATCAATATTCAGAAGAGATAAATAACGATACGGTGATATACGCTTCGTGTGTGTGTAGTGACGTTAGTACTTTTGAGGCGTGTGTAAATGCGTAGGCGTCTATCCACGACGTCTCTATGTGTACGCGCCTGCGTATTCGTGGCATTTGTGGAGCTGTGTGTATACGTGTATGCATGCATGTGTATGTGTATATGTGTATATGTGTGTGTGTACGAATCAGTGTTGCTTGTGTGGATGTTTGAGTGTGAATATTGGTGTATCCGTGTGCATATATGCGTATATCTCTGTATTACTTGCGTGTTCTTTTTTTTTTCGACAGACACACACACACACACATTAACACACGCTCACACATTAACACATACTCACACGTTAATACACACTCACACATTAGCACACACACACACACACACACATACATACACACACACACACACACATACATACACACACACTTGGCCATATATGAGAAGAGAGTGTGTACGCGTAGTTGAAAATATTCTATAGGCGTCTGTGCATTTACGTGTATCTCTGTATTGCCTGTGTGCATGTGTGTGTGTATATCTATAATATATTTTTGAAAAGGGCAGAAGTTGTCTCACGAGCAGTTATGCAGGTAAAAGTGTTAGTAAATGTGGTCGGATTGACCTGAAAATTTGCCCACCTATGTTAAAAGTGCTGGGGAGTTTGCATGGCAACTTTGAGTCTGTCAATTGAAAGGGGTGGCCTCTAGGGCAAAATTCCTCATCTTTAAAATGTGGCCCCTGTAGACCCGAAATGAAATCGCGTTATAATACTAGTATATATATATATATAAATATCTAAACTGCAACATCTCCATGATCATTACCATCATCATCGTCATCAACATCATCATCAATCATCGCCATTATCAACATCGTCGTCATCATCATCATCATCATCATCAACGCTGTCTTCCGATTAGCGCAGACATTGGACTAAACAAAACAAGAGGCAACAACAACAACAAGCAGAAGATTGTGAAAACACAGATCCGTTAGCGCGTCGAACAATATGTCTCGCGTTCCGGTTCTTTACAATCTGAATTCAAATTTCGGCGAAGTCACCCTTACGTTTCATTTGTCTATATTGTCTTCGGCACCAAGATACCAGTCGTCTGATGGACACCATATAATCATTTGTCGTCACCCGTCAAAAATTTGGCCTAGAAATTATACCTTTCAGTCATTAAAACAACGGACAAGTGAAATTAATTGAAAATAACTGAGTTTTGTCTTCTTTTTTTTTTATCATTTTCAAAATGGCGTAGATTTTGCTGTCAAGACGAAAAGATAAACTATGGAACACTTGAAGTGACATATTCATAAACGATGTGTGATCTTCGTTTTGGTTTAGCTTAGTTAGACTTGACTCCTACTTCTGCTGCAAAACAAGGGACAACTCAATAAAACGAGCAAATTAAAGGCGTGTCTGAGATTCTGTGTCTATGAATGTGCGACTTTTTATTGTTGTTCTTGCTGGGGTCGGGGGGGGAGTATATTGGGAGAGCTAACGTCTAATGATTCTGACGCTATTTGGAATTATTATTATTATTATTATTATTATTATTATTATTATTATTATTATTATTATTATTATTATTATGACTCCGGCTATTGTCGTTATTATTATTATTATTATTATTATTATTATTATTATTATTATTATTATTATTATTATTATTATTACTGCCGATTTGTCAACATTACTATATGAATTATTCCCACTTAAACGCTTCTGCATGTATCTCTATTATTTCACCATCATCATCATCATCATCATCATCATCATCATCATCATCATCATCATCATCATCATCATCATCATCATCATCACCGATGTCATTATTGTTGCTGTTGTTCTGTTAGTTATTGTTATTTGGGACGGGTTTAGGGAGAAACGAAAGTAAGGGCAAAAGCGGGGTGGGGTATTATGACGATGCATTTATTATGTTCCATTTTTTCCCGATCGTTCCAGTTGTGTATGTTACCATATTTCACGAGAAAAATACTTTTTCGCTCAATTAATTTTTAAAATAACGAAGAATTACGCAAAATATCATTGCCATCATTAAGAGGATTTCGAAAGATAAAACATCATGGAATATGATGTTAGATCATATTTTAACCACTTTCTTCCCCCATTTCTATTGGAATACACTGCTTTTATTTCAATTAATTTTAAAAATAATAAAAGTTAAATTTAATAAAATAACTGGCGTATAGAATATAAACTAACGTCGTCATCATTGCGTGAATATGATATGAACAAACTATTTGTTTCTTTATTAGCACCGTGATGAACGCCTGATAGGAAGTCCTTCAAACGGATGTAGTTTAACACTGACTAAACAAATAGTGATTTCTCAAAACGATTACAGCAGCCTACAACGCTCAAAACAACACATCCAAGTTAAGTTCGATGTGCAAATTAATTTGGATATTCTTTGGCGGGAAGAAAATAGAAAATATTAGAAATTTATCCTTCAGAGAGATACATTACGAATGAACCACTATGTAGTTGCTTAACAAGTTAAAAACTGCAGACAAATCTCCGAGCCAAAACATATAGGGCGATGTAATCCTAGATAAACTATAAATAAAAGCCGTGATTGTTACGTTTGGAACGCCTTTCTATTATAGCTCTGCTCGATTAGCATCACTATATTTTTTAATCTTATTTTTGATCTTCTTTACTCCTTTGTTCTTATCTTTCTTTCTCGAAGACACACGAACTTTATATATAAAACTTCTGCTCAACAAAATGTCGTCTGTACTAAAGTGACATTTAATTCCGAAATCAAAGCGAGGCTAAGTTTTAGATAACACTCTTTACATTTACTTCTCATTACACCGTCGGTGTCTCTTCGTACTAAACCGACTCAAATTTTGTCCGCTTCAGTAAATATAACTTAGTAATAACTCGTTTGAGTGGACAGATCAATATAGTCGGGTTTTAACAAACCGGATACTTCTAAACGTGATTGCATCGAACCTAATGTTTTCAGTGCGGTCATTGTATTGTTTGTGAGTTGGCTGGATTAAGACTTTGTCAATTAGTTACAATTATGGGGGGGGGGTCTTTTTACAGACACGGAGAGACATAACGACACACTCACGTACATATATCTGTGTGTATGTGTATGTGTGTGTGTGTTTATGTGTGTAGAGGGAAAGAAAAAGAGAGACATAGAGAAAGAGAAAGAGAAAGAGAGAGAGAAATATAAAAAAAGAAAAGATGAGATGGAGGGGAGAAACGAAGAAAAGAGTATTTGTATTTTGTAATAATGTTTAGATGAACACATAGAAACAGATTCTGTGTAAACAGACAGACGGTCGGACGAAGAAGCGGACACAGCCAGACGGCAGCACATAGACAGATATATATGTGTGTGTGTGTGCGTGTGTATGTATCATATATATATATATATATATATATATATATATGTGTGTGTGTGTGTGTGTGTGTTATATATATTTATTTAAATACATATATTTATGTATATTTATACTATATATATATATATATAGGTATATATATATATATATATATATATATATATATATATATATATATATATATATATATATATATATATATATATATATGGGGATGTATACATATATATGTATGTATATATGTATATATACGTATATACGTATTTATCTATATATATATGCATATATATATATATGCATATATATATATATGTGTGTGTGTGTGTGTATACATATATGTATGTATGTATGTATGTATGTATGTATTATCGAGCGTTAAACTAATACATCTGTTTGTTGTTTACAAACCCGTCTTCGTCTTTTGCTTTTTTGTTGTTGTTTTTTTGCAAATTCTCACTATGTAAGTATGTATGTATAAAAGAAGACACTGGTGTTTAAACTTTACGACACCTGCTTCGGTAGAATTTTATTGATCTGTTCATTGATTAGACCATAGCATGTAATTGAGCATCTAAGGATAATGGTAACGGTCATC
>NC_142947.1:43388848-43391348 GCF_046866305.1 Octopus bimaculoides | reverse complement strand
TTGATTTTGATGAAACTTGACATGTGAGTAGAACACATGTCTGGAAACCTCATGACATACTTAGAATGTTGAAAAAATCGATAATACGGCCCCTGGAAGGGACCTTTATATCTACCTCATATAACTAATTTTTTAAAGACTCAAGGGAAATAACCCATTTCATTGTTTATGTTCGATCACTTTGAATATTGATTTTTGTGTGTCCAATTTCTAATTTTTGCAGACAATATCACTTTTTTACTTTATTTATCACATGAGTAGAACTCATGTCTGGAAACCTTGTGGCATACTTAGATTGTTGAAACAACTTGATAATAGGGCCCATCAAATGGATTCTCCTATCTACTACATATTACTAATATTTTATTCAAACAACCCAAGGGAAATAACCCATACCACCTGCAATTTTTAGCCAAGCGATTAATATTTGGTTCTCACGATCAGCCGACCAAATTCTTCATTTCACTACTCACAGTTTTGAACTGCTAAACATTATTATTGCATTTTCTTAATTTGAATCTCTTCGTTCATACATTTCTATACATACATACTTTTTTGAATGCCCATTACTCGGATAACTCTGCAGTTTTACAATTACATTTTCTCCATTACAGTAGATAATTTTTTTCCATAACTGATTTGTAGTAGCTTCATGCAGGCATAGCGTGGATTCGATCCTCTATTGCTAAATTTCACTCAACACTTCAACAGCGCTTTTCTCACGATAAAACAATATTTTTTCTGTGAACGACAATCTCTCTTACCAGCCTCCGAAAACCTCTCTCGACACGTAGCAATGAGATAAGCATATACACACATATATTTGCCTAAACACACACACACACACACACAGAGGAAGATTCGTACCGATCGACTGATATACATTAAAATATAGGATATATGAGTATGTGTATATATATATATATATATCTATGTACATATGTACGTATCTATATGTATACAGTCTTACATAATCATTTATCTTCGCATAAATGGACACACTTACTTGTGAGTGTGTGTGTGCATGCTTTGATGTTAATTAGTGTCATATTAATTACAAACTCTGTGTGAAGTCCCACCTTTTATTTAATTATTCATTGAATGGCCGTTTCTGTCTCTCTTTTATATCGTATCACGTGTTAATGACTACGACTTATTTCTGGTTTAATTCTGACCGCCTGGTATAAAGACATACATACATACCTACATATATATATGTAGGTATGTATGTATGAGAGAAAGAGAGAAAGAGAGAGAGAGAGACATACATATGAGAACACGTAATTGCTAGTAGGGATACCTTATTTTCTTTTGCAACTATATTTTTCTACCAAATTTAGGAGAAGTTTATAATCAAAATAATATGTCCTGCTTTTTGTGTTAGCGGTGCGATTCAATCACTTTTCAGTTATCTCTACAGAATTTTTATAGAATTTAGGGCTACCGCTGAAATTTGCGACGTTTTGTTTATGAATACATCTATGTAAACAATGAGATCATCAATACAAAAAATTGGTGTATATACGCATTTCAGGAGTTATTGCTTCTTCGTCAGCGCTACATCCAACCTATTAACTATCCACGAACTTAACGCTTTAATAACCAGTAAATGTAGCGTTGAAACACAACTGATTAGATCAATTTACATACTGAACACATTCCTGACAACCGGGACATACATATTACTTGCTGGCAGGACACCATAACGTATTTTTCTGCAATGCATGGATAATTTATCCTGTTCGCACTATTTTATTAACATTATCAGGCGTTTGAGAATAAAAAAATTATTTCTGTATCTTTCAATACATCTCAACGCTTCTAAAACAAACTTTGTTTACTTTCATCGAAAGTTGAACTTATTAGCATTATCACGCGTTTGAGAATAAAAGATTTATTTCACGTTGTTCCAACCCATTCCGCTGGCAAAACTGAATAATACTTTTTTATTTCAAGGGGCCATTCTAATTACATTTTGTGTCATCCTGAATCTCCCTAAAAAACTCTATTAAGGGTGCACGTGTCTGTGGAGTGCTCAGCCACTTGACTGGTACTTCATTTTATCGATCCCTGAAGGATAAAACACAAAACTGACCACGACAGAATTAGAGCTCACAATGCAAAGAAAAGTCATTGAAATAATTTTTTTTATGTAGTAACAAGGCCAAACATTGACTGCAGACAAATCAATCATAAATCATATCGACCACAGTAATAAATCGATACTTTATTTTACCGATCTCAGGAAGATAAAACGCAAAGTTGACCACAGTGGTAATTGAACTAGGATCGTAAAGAATCACATGAAATAAAATTCTTCCGTTGCAACAAGACCAAAAATTGATTGCAGAGCACTCGATCATACAGGTCACATCAATAAATCGAGATATTATCGACCATTCAATGATAAAACACAAAGTCCACCTCCGCCCGATTTGAACGCAGAACACAAAAATTGAAACTAAACATCACACGACCAACTATATCAGCGCCACACTCC